>NC_065555.1:25820898-26122710 GCF_022605725.1 Anthonomus grandis grandis
TAAAATGTTAGGGTTTATTAATAGGCAGGCTAAAATTTTGAAATCCTCTAGATCCTATATTTTTTTGTATTATGCATTTGTTTATAGCAAGCTTAATTTTGGGTGTGTTGTTTGGAATCCGATTTACTCAATTTATAAAAATAGATTGGAATCTGTGCAGAACAAATTTTTAAAGTGTCTTTATTATAGGGATAATTTAAATATTGTTACTAATGACTTAGGTGATATAAGAAAACATTTTGGTATACTTACTCTTGACAACAGAAGAAAAATTTCAGACCTTTTATTTTTGCATAAACTGTTGAATAATAGAGTGGATTGTCCATGTTTGATGCAGGGGTTGATATTTAATATTCCATCACGGCAATTAAGACTTAGTGATCTTTTTAATTTACCTTTCAGAAATACTAACAGTTGTCAGTCATCTCCACTGTGCAGAATGATGAGATTATCAAATTTTTATAATAACATAGATCTCTTTTTTGAAACCCAAAAAAACCTGAGAGGTATATTGAAGAGAGAGCTACTATAATTCGTATCCCAGACTTTGTGTTTTTTGTGTAAGAATAAGTATTTAGAAGTTAGTATTTAAAATTTAATAGTCCTTTTCCGGTTTCGCAATTGTTAAGGGTATTTAACTTTAGTGTCTGCAAGTTTATATTGTTTCTATATTTATAAGTGGATACTGTAGTGGGTTTACCTGTTTGTATCCTTAAGAAAATAAATAAATAAATAAATAAATCTCTGGTAAATCAGTCGCCCTGGTTCTGCTCTCTTTTGTGTCGGGATTCCGTGTTTGGATCTGGCGCGCGTTTGGAAATATAAATTTTTATATGTATATTTTTCTCTACTATAAGAGTATACAACAGAAATATAGTCAATATACCTGTACCCCTCGTTCCTCCTTTCCTGCCTCCTATTAGTAAATAATAAGTAAGCTAGGATAATTTAGATTTCTTTTCTTTTCGATTAGTTATGGATGTAGGGTATGCATAATACTCGTACAGTTTATACTTTTATTATAATGCGGTTCGCGATAATTTTTTTAAAATTATAAGTGTAATATTTAAGGTCCTAACAGCTCCTTCTTCTGAGGGTAGCTGAACATGACCTTTATTTCCTCTTTACAGTTACATGCTGAATTAATATACGCTGATGGATTTCTTTTTCTTTGTATTTATATTGTAAACTTATTTATATCTATGGGTGAGCATATGTAATATCTTATGAGGAAATATAAACTGTCTATTATTATTATTATTATTATTATTATTATTATTATATATTTATTGTATTGCTCGACTACAAAAGGCTGAGGAACCAGGCATTTTTTTTCTCACTGGAAATCCACCGACTAACTTGACCAACAGGATTCACAGGATCGCAACTACTTACAATTAGAACAGGATGGTTATCATTCCATAAGATGACTGTTATTTGAGGATTGGCGTCTGTAGAATAATCAAAGCTGGTTCTTGTACCCTTTTTTTCTCGCATTTTATTGCGCAAAGGACAATTCTCTAATCTATTCCCGTTGACTGTACCTGAATATCCTACTCCGATCTTCTGGAGCAAATTGACTAATTTTGGGAAGGAAAAATATCTATCGCCATGAATTTTAAATGGGGCATTTTTTGGGAGATTCTCCAAAAAAGTCATCACTACAGATCCTCCCAATCCTAGGTCCATGTAGCACCTATTTGCTTGTTTACCTTGATAGGGATTAAATTGTATTAGGTACCCACAATTTTCACACAAGGACCATATTTTATAGCCGTACCTAATAGGCTTACCTTTTATGTACTGCTTCGCTCCATGCCTTTCGAAATATAGTACCATACTTTCATCAATAGACAGTTTTTCGTTAAGCGGTGCATAAGACAAAAATCTTCGCAAATTTATTGTTTTGTTCTAAATCATTATTATCAGCACAATGCGCAAATTTTTTTAACAATTCAAACCGATTTCTTCGCATTGCGTTTGCTACTAATGGATTGTGTGTATCAGTATCCACCTCCCAAAGCATACGCCATCTCGGAACTTGTAAATGGCCGGATAAATATAAAATATCAATAAAGCATTTTAGTTCTTCTGCATCAGTACTAAAATTATGATTGCCGTTTTCCCTGGCATACAAATTAAAGATTTCTACTAAATAATTACATATTTCCATATCAAAAAATTATTCAAAGCACGCAACAGCATCTGGAAATATGTCGACGTTTGCGCCAGGCTCTTTCGGAAAAACAAATTGCGGGAAGGAGTTATTTATTTCCACTTTTTTCCAGCTTCTTTCTAAATTTGTTCTGTTTATATTAGCTTGAGTTACCAAGCAAGCTAAAGGTATATTAACGCTATCGTCGCTTGCATTACCATCAGATAATTCAGGGAGTTATCGTTTATGATAGAATGGCCTGAGGTTCCTGGTTGCGAATCGATTGCGAAGATTTCCTCAATATTTTTATCGTGATCATTATCTCCAATATAAACTACTCCATCAATGTTCTTTATTTTATCACAAACTTCTAACTGCATTTGACAACCACTAAGGTGATTTACATTAGCTGAAGGAACTTCATCATCATCAGAATCCTCTTCAGAATCCCTTCCATCGTTTGGAGGTTTGATAAAAACATCTGCAGCCCAAAACTGCTCATCTTCAACTAAATCAATTAGTTCTTGGGTCGTGTAATATCTACAATAAAAATAAAAAATTGTAAATGTCTTCGTTTGTTCCCAGTGTACCAATAAAGGAACAACCTAAAATGATCAATTCATTTAGTAACTTTCAAAAATATTATTATTGGATATATAAAATATCTTGAATTACATCTGGGTAGTTTGTTTGCTTGGAACATCTCTAATGCAGTGATGCCAAATGCTTATGTAGAAATGGCAAAAAAACACGCTTTATAATATCATAAAAATTTGTCACTTTTGTGATATGCGCAAAACAATACTATTCATCTTTTATAAAATATAAATCTTTTTTTTTTTAATATGATAAGATACTTTATAAAGAAGTTAAATGCATGTAGATAACGCATATTAGAGAAAAAAGCAACAACATTGCAATGCCGCTCGTTTGCATTGTTGATTCCACCGACACAAGTAATTTTTACCAGTGACGTCGTCAAAAAATATTTACATGATAAATATTCATTATTTTAATAGATTATGATTTAAATTATAAACAATATTACCGTTTATGATTTCTATGCGCTTTTTTATTTATGCATACTTCATTAAAGTAAATGTACTTCTTAAAGTAAATCTAATAAAAAGCATTTTTATGGAAATTAAATATGTTATAATAATTATAGATTTTCTATACTCTATTTCAGAAGTGTGTAGAGCAATAAAACCTCATTAGGTATGCAAAAGGTATGTATATACCTGGTGATCCACCAATATTTTATGCCACTATCTTAGTTGGGTATTAGTTTCAATGTAAAATTCTTTCTTTTCGTTGATTGCAGGTAGTGCCACCCGGTTTTGGGTCAATTTATGAGTTTTGCCCATTGTTACCCACTGATAAACATTGAAAACGGTTCGCCAAAGGCGTGCAGCTGGGACTTGTTTTTTACCTTATAATTAATGTACTTAAATGCTATTTTATTTTAGAAAGTTACTTTTGTTTAAATGGAATAATATATTTTTTTCACAAATTTATTGAACATAATATGTAGAGTAAAACAGTTGAAAATGTCACTTTTGGATCTGGCACTTTTTGAACAGTGTATAACAATTTTAAATTATAATAGATTGTAGTCTTCTTCGTCATCTGACGAACCGTCATCACCTCTTGACATTATAATTAAAGGATCGACTGTCTGATCGATGAGGTTGTCAAGATCCCACATTTTGTCCTCTTGCTTAATTACATGCTGGACTGCTTTTCGCCAATTCTCTGGTGTCGCTTCCGTAATGGCTTGATCAAACAGTAGCTTAACATCTTTCATTTTAAAAGTCGTGTTTTATCTTGCTACAAATCCTTTTACCTGCGCCCATATCAGTTCTATAGGATTTAGTTCGCAATGATATGGCGGTAAGCGCAGTACAGTTATATTATATTTTTCGGCTTTATCTTCCACGGCGTATTTCATGAAACGAGTTTTGTGTAAGTTTGCTATTGCCAGCAGTTCTTTTTTTATCAAATTTGCTTCAAACGCAATACCTCTTGCAGTCAGCCAATCGATAATTTCTTGCTTTCTCCAACTTGAAGTTGGCGTCTTCTCTATTCGCCGTGAATGATAGCTTGCGTTATCCATAACCACCACCGAATTAGCCGGAAGAAATTTTATCATTTTACCAAAATAGTCCTCGAAAACGTCTAAGTTCATGTCTTCATGGTAATCTCCTGTGCAAGTCGACTCAAAGGTTAGCAGACCTTCTTTTAAAAATCCCTCTTCGCTTCCAATATGTGTGATTATAAGTCGTTTTCCTTTTCCCGAAGGTACTTTAATATCCGTAGACAGGCCTTCTATGAAAGCTTGGCGAGCACTGGTTATATTTTTGTCTTTCCACATTTTTTGGACTATATAACCTTCGTTAATCCACGTCTCATCAAGATAAAAAACTTTCTTTTGCTCCCTGAGGTACTGCTTGATACTTCTCAAGTATTGTCGTCTCCAACAAACAATTTTGTCGCTCTCCAGTAAAAGTGCTTTGCGGTTATGCTTTTCCAAGGCAAAATCCATATTTTTTAAAGTTTTCCATAAAAGTTTTCTACTTATCAACGGAATACTGTCATCTCGGCCAAGCTCCATTAAAATTTTGTCTAGGGTGGGTATTTCCTTTTTAAAATAAAAAGAGTAAGAACTTTTCTTCGAATTATACATTTAGCATTTTCATCAAGGACTTTTGTAGGTCGTCCTGGCTTTTGCTTGGGAGATTCCACTTGACCTGCTACTTTTCTTTCCCGCAACAATTTGAAAATGGTGGACTTTCCAATTCCACTCATTCGAGAACATTTTTCAACAATTTCTTGCACAGTAAAACTAGGGTAATCGTGTTTTATGCAATCATGTACATTTAAAATAATAACTTTTTCACTCAGCGATAGTGGAGAATTTTTAGTACATCTTTTCGTTGGACTGAATACCTCCATTTTTTAAATATTGGGATAATAATATTGTGATTACACTACAGCGTAACAGTGACTACTAACGTTTAAAATATGATTTAAAAGTATTTATAGTCTGTATATATTACCTGACCCCATTTTTGCATGTTACAAAGCGTTAAAAGATAGGTACCTATACAAAAGGATTAAAAGTATTTATTTAGTATTTAATCTCTTTCAAAATAAAGGCATTTAATCCGTGAAAATTAAATTCATAAATATTATAAGTACCTGCGCCTATGAACTACCACGAAATGTAGCCAAACAGAACGGAATTTATTGCTCTATACACTTCTGAAATAGAGTATAATAAGGTTTTATTATTCTACGTTTATGACGACGGTTGTCCCTTGATATTGTCATAACATTTATAACAATATTGATATTTACTTGTGAAAGATCAGTTTAAATCGCCCTTTTCCCATGGTGCGGCAAAGACGGCACAAGTTTGTATTATCGTAACAGTTCATAAAAATACTAAAATTACTCAGCCTTTTTCTTTTTTAAGCAAAAACTAAAGAAAAAACACAGGACTTCACAAATGCCGAATGTAAACACAAAGTCGTTTGTCAAGATGACATTTCGCGAGATGACATCAGCTTTGCGTGGGTTGTTGCCATTTCAAATTTTTTTAGAAGCGGTTTTAGGAATAAGAATGTTAATTTTCTTTTTACTTCGAAGATGGGATATTTGCACTTGGAATAACATCTATTTTTTTATACTTTTTATTTTTAATCCAAAATCTAACATCAATAAGTTAAATTAACATTTAACATTAACAACCTCTTTTGAAAATGGCTGTAAACTTGGCAACAGAGAATTGATGAATATATTTGTAAAAAAAACACTCCCCTTGCCCCTGTGCACATATTGAATTCAAACAAAGTTGTTGTTTACTAATTCTAGCCTTTCAATGTTCTAAGGTAAATTGGGACTTTTTTGTACCCATATTAAATAAAGTCCTCAATTTGTCACTTTTTCTATTTTCGTACTATAATTTCTAAAAGAACCTCCCATTTCCCACTAATTTGATGCACACGCTACAGTAGAGCCAAATTTAAATATGGCGCCATCATCAGATTCTAAATTACCCACTATTATGACGTCACAAACTTATTTTCACTTCTGGTTAGTTCCACTCCTCGAAATTTAGGGGGCGCAATATTTTCACTCGACGTTCAGTGTTCTATTAGCTCTTACAGCAGTTTCGTATCTTAGTAATTTTAATCAATGAACTAATGTTTAATTATTTGTCCATTTGATTTAATGCGTCCTTTGCGATAAAAAGTTTAATTACAGGGTGTCTAAAGAAGAAACTATGACGCCAATATTAATTTTTTATGTGATGTCTTGAATTCTGAAATTTCTTTCTGAAAGTAAGTAGTTCTTATTATTTTCTGTTTCCAATTTTAGAATCTACTTGATAACGATTTTTCATGCAGTTGTGAGTATAATTGTCATATTAGTTTATTTAAGAAAAAAGGAATTCAAATACTCATGATGATTGGTTTTGGAGACCGGGTGCGTACACAACAAGAAGTCTGTAATCTATTTAATGCAACTCATGCTGATCGTCCTGCAATTACTAGAACCATCGTTAGCAAAATTTATTCGAAATTTAAAGAACGCGGGCATGTAAGAAATTTATCTAAAGGAAAACCTCCAAAAGTATTTGAAGGCGCGACGCTAAATGTTCTATTAGAAAGATAGGAAGAATAATCCCCAAGTTGCGATCAGTGCAAATTCCAGGAATTAGGATTTATTAATAGAATCAGTGGGAAAAATTCTTCGTGTAAATAAATGTCATCCTTATAGAGTACAACATGAATTATTAGACAACGGTCTTGACCGCCGATTGCAGTTTTGTGAGCAGATTAATGAGGCTAACAATGACAATAGAAATTTCATTCGAAATATATTTTTTTCTAATGAGGCCAACTTTACGTTAAATGGACAATCGAAAATCCGAAAATCCGAAAATCCTCATTGGATCCAAGAATATCACACACAGCGCCCTCAAAAAATTATGTGTGGGAGGGGCAAAAATCGAATCCTTGGACCCTTTTATTTGAAGAAACATAACACGGGGCGCTTTTTGGACTTTCTATGGTTTGAACTTATACCTACTTTAGTTGTTTTATAGTTTTAACAACACGGAGCCCTCCTCATTTTGCCTTCGCCGTTCGAAAATTTCTTGCTGCAACTATTCCTAACAGATGGATTGGACGAAAAGGACCGATTGATTGGCCATAAAGGTCACCGGATAAATCCCCATTAGATTTTCTTCTCATATGGGTTATTTGAAGTTCAAATAGCCCCATGTGAGTGTGATAAATGTGGATAGATCAAATAATGTTGATGATTTAATGCAAAGAATTCGACAAGAACTTAGACTAATCGACCTGCAAGTAATTGAAAGTGTGCAATTGGAAAATATTTACCGACTTCAAAAATGCATTGAAATAAATGGACAAGAAATTAAAGATCAGTTGTAATAAATATGGTAAAAATGGTAATTTTTTAATGTCGTATATTTCACTAATCTATTACATTAAATTTGACAAAACGCTGACTTTAGGCATTTGCTATATAAAAAGTATATTTGCCAGTGAATCACAGTAAACAGGTTTTTAGAAACTGTATACTGTGCAGTAATTTTGGTAAAATTTTAATCAATTTTTTTGAGGATGTCTTAATAACCTAATAAAAAACAAGTGGTCGGTAAACTTTTCTGAATAAGAAGTTATTTTGCTCTTAAATTTAGTATGTCAATATGCAGATACAATTGCATCAAAAAAGACTGATGCAACATCTTGGAAAGAAAAAGATCAGGCCTGGGTAAAATGGTTCGAATCCTAAATAATCATCGAACAAAGTATGAGGGTATAAAAAAAGATCTAAGAAAAAAAGTAATGAAGAACAAACAGAAAATATTTAAAACTGGTGGCGGTAGTGCAACCATAACACCTCTTACCACCTATGAGGAAATAATTTATAATTTAATAACACTGAGTATTGAGGGACTGCCTTTAAGATATGATGATGATAGTAAGTGACAAAATATGGTGGCTTAAATTTGACGTTCACCTATATGGGATTTCTTAGATGTATGTTTTCTTGTAATTTCTCATTCACATAACAGTGGCATAACCAGCAAAGACGAGCAGGTGAGGGAAGGGTATAACCTTAAGTCGGGCATTATCATATTAAATAAAGAGAGATTTAACCAGATGAAAAATAAAATACTCGTACAGAATAAGAACAAAATTTAGAATATTATACATAAAACTATTCAGGCTCCAACTCTTTGAAAATTTTGAGGTTATAAATTTCCTGGTAAACCTTTCATACGCTACTTTTTCCTGTTGTTAACTTATTTTACTGGTAAGCAAGAATTATCCCGCTGGTAAGACAAACAAGAAGTTCATAATTAAATTTTTAATGTCACCAGCAGGATAACTTTTCCAGAAACTTTATCAGCTGGTCCATAATTTGGCCCTGAGTCTACAAAATTAAAAAGATTAGGTCACAAATAATATTGCTTGATACTAAAAAAATAAGTATTTTTTAATCTCTTTTCCATTTTCTGTACTCCCTAATTAAACAGCGTAATTAATGTATTCCTAAACAGCTAACAGAAATTAGTTGCAAACGGGTGGCCAGGTTGAAGAAATGTCTTAGTTAGAAGAATGCAAAAATTTTAAACTTTTAAAAGGATAGTTGAGAGCAAAACGATAGATTCAGGTCCAATTAAATTCCCTTAACTTCTAGTGGTGTAAGAGCGTAAATATAAACTAGATCAAATAGCGCGACCTTTGTTTTACGTTTTTTCTAATCTTGCTTCTAGAATAAGTAGACTATGACCCAAAATTGACAAGCTCAGCTCGCAACTAAGCTTTCTTTGCTTTTTTCTAAATTATTGGTTGATGAACGGAATTTAGGCAAAATAAATACAATTTAAAATTTGATCTATGAAATATGAAAGAAACCGGTTGATTTACAAAAAACTTGTAAGCAATCAAATTGCTAAATAAATATATCAAATGCTTCGGATCGGTATCGTTTTAATAAAATCGAATCCTGCCGTCCCGTCCGTCCGTCCAACTAAAGGGTAAATATTCTCGTGTCGGGCAAAAGTGGGTCATTGCCCCCCTGACACGTATTCAGTCGTCCCGCGGCCCACGTGGCAACGCTGCTAAAGATTATCGATTGGTTGCAGCATTTCAGCACCCCATGGAGCCCCTGCTCCCCCTCGTTTTCTTTGATCAGCGGCCTGAAACTGAAAGCTGAAAAAACTGTAGCTTGAATAGATTGAGCTTTTAAAATAACATAGCTTCACCGTCTGGAGTTATTAGACTGTTTAAATCGGTCAGCTGCAGCGTTTCGTTTAGATACCTGTAGGTGGACTAGTAATAAAAAGGCATGTTTTTAATTGAATGATTTCTTTAATACTCTCTCGGAAAAAATAAAATATTGATAAGTTAACATAAAAGAATATTTCTGTGCCTTTGACAGGCGAAGTCTAGCAAATGTTGCTATTCTCACTTAGCCATATCAAATTCCAGATAATTTTATAAATTATGACTATTAACGGATTTCTGTAAAAGCTATCCACATAAAATAAAATCATATGACTAAAACAGTGTTACTCAAACTTCTTTCATGACGGAATCTTTTTTTCTCAATTTCTTCAAAATTCTTCATTGTGATGAACAAATTCAGCGTTATAATAATGGTGTATTTGGTAACATACACCAATAGTATAATTTAAGATTAAACGACTTACCTGTAAGGAAGTTCAATCGTAATTATACGATTAGTCCGGTCCGCACAAAACACACCATGTAGTATGCATTTTTTGCTTACTACGCGCCACTATTTTAAAATAACAAAAACAAAATTCCATCTGTGAGACGCCACCCGAAGCCGATCTCATTACGCGTTTTAGCTAAATCGCGACCCTTAGGGTGGGTAATTAAAGAACATTCTTGTAAGGGCTGGGTGTGTTTTGTGCGGACCGGACTAATCGTATAATTACGATTGAACTTCCTTACAGGTAAGTCGTTTAATCTTAAATTATACTTCAAGTTCGGTCCTTACAAAACACACCATGTAGATGTTTAAAGTGAAGGAGCGATTTTCCAAAAATACAAAAGGTATTTATTTATTTATTTTTTATTATATTATTTATTTAGTTATATTTATTTTTTAATATATTATATTATGATTAAATAAACACCTCTGTGGAACAAGACTGATTACAATCAAAATCTATTTGGTAATTTGTCAGCATAACCAATACTAAATCTTAATAATCTTATACTATAAAAATATCAACATTCAAAAAAGTTATATAACGAGTGAGTATAAACCTTACAAAAGAAATGAAATTATTTATTAATAAACGAAATAAACCGTAATAATAATACTTATTTTTTAACCTTCTTAATTCTTAATTCTATTACATATATTATACATTTATTAAAGAAGAAAAATGTTATGAGATAATGGATCGCCCTAACTGGGAGTTTACTATAACAGGTCTGTTGTAAAACTTAAAAAATGTATCTGAATGTTCAGACCATCCCGCGGTGGACCTAATAGTATCAATGCTTACTCTTGATCTGAATGCTGCCGATGAGGCAGCATGACGGGTACTGTACACTTTAAACCTCTCAATATCTATGCCTGCTTTACCTAAAATGTTTTTAATCCATCTCGAAATTGTCTGAGTAGATGCTGCGTGATACGGCTTACGATGAGTTAGTAGCAGAGTTGAAATATCACCCCTAAACGCTTTGGTCTTTTCTTTATAGAATATTAAAACTGAAGCAACGCACAACTCAGGTTTATCTTTGAAAAATGGAATTATTAATCTAGGCTGCTCTTTACCCGGTTTAGATGTTTTCAACAACTCTGGAATAAGGATCTCAATCCTGTCTCCTAAATTTGAGACACAATTTATGTTAATTTTACTAAGAGTTTGAATTCTATGAGCTGTGCACAACGCTAACAATGTAACTAATTTATATGACAAAAATTTAAGATTCAATGATTCTAACGGAAAAAGTGTTGATAAGTACTCTAAAACATTTTTAGGATCCCAAGTGTGGGTATATTTAGGGAAAACCGGACGCAATCTGAATACGCCCTTGAGAAATCGATTTACTAGATGATCTTCTGTCTTTGTGGATAAGATATTTAAAGCCGAGCGAAATGTATTTAAAATGGAATAACTGGAGCCTTTATTGAATTGTTCGTCCAAAAACTCAATGAGATTATTTACAGATGGATCTAATAAATCGATATCCCTGTGTTTACAAAACTCCCACCATTTCTATAAGCAACATTGTATTGAGCCAGGGTGTTATCACTTAGTGATGCGGTTAAGATGTTTATCGAAGATCTTGGAAATCCTCTAGCTTCATACGCTCTCCTGATAATACCCCTACAGCCAGGGTAAGGTTCTCCCATAGAGGATGACTGTTTCTGAAAGGATCCAATAAAAGCTTCACGTTAGGGCCAATATAAATTGGATTACTCTCAGGTAATTTTACAAAGAGTGGGTACCATGGTTGAGATTTCCAAAAAGAAACAACCACAATACCCAAAGCTTTATCTAAAATAATTTTTCTCAGAACCCTGGTAATTAAAGGAAAAGGTGGAAAGGCATAGAAAAAATTGAAGGACCAGTCTAAAGTGAACGCATCTACCGCACATGAACCCGGATCTCTTTTCCATGAAACATATTTTTTACATTTTGCATTTATATTAGCGGCAAACAAGTCAATCTGGGGTTCACCAAAATGATCTTTAATTATATTAAAATATCTCTCATGTAAGCTATATTCAGTCTCAATAGATACTTTTCTAGATTCCCTGTCCGCCTCGATGTTTTTTGTAGACTCTATGTAGGACGCAAAAATAAAAATTCCCCTAATTTCGCACCATTGCCAAATTTTTCTTGATAAATTCGAAAGTTCTTTAAACTTAATGCCTCCCATTTTATTTATATAAGAAATGGCAGTCGTATTGTCTACTCTCAAAAGTACTGCACATCCCGTACTAAATTTTACAAAACACTTAAGGGCGTTAAAAACAGACAAAAGCTCTAGGTAATTAATATGTTTCTCCTTCTCTTTCTCATTCCAAAAACCTTGGCAAGTTTCACCATTAGAGGCAGCCCCCCACCCAGTTTTGGAAGCATCTGTATAAATTTCCCTCACATATTTTTTAAATAATAAAGACACTCCTGATTTTGGAATAGCGTTAAGCCACCATTGTAATTCAGATTTTATTTCCTGTGAAATATACATCTTAGCATTATAGTTATATTTTTTATTCTTTAAATTTAAATATTTCTCTCTTTCTAATACTTTCGTGTAAACCCAACTATACATAATTGCCGGACAAATAGAAATAAGATTCCCAATAAGCCTTGCAAAGGATCTAATTGTGCACTTATTTAGTTTAAGAAACAATTTTACCATATCTAATCGTTTCTTGACTTTTTCATTTGGCAATGACATCTTTAGTTTTTCGGAATTAAATACAAAACCTAAATATTTACATTCCTTTATTGAACTTAAAAAAGATTTTTCATAGTTAATAATGAAACCCAAATTCTCCAAAAGCGAAATAGATGCCTTAACGTTTTTGAGACATTCTGTATATGTGTTAGCTATAAAAAAGAAATCATCTAAATAATTTACACAAATGTTACCATCGGAGCGAAGTTGTTGGGTAACCGGTTTTAAAATTTTTGCGAAAACATATGGAGCAGTGGAGAGGCCAAATAGTAAGCAAGTAAATTCATATAACTTTCGTTGAAAAATAAAACGAAGGTATTTTCTATGTTTTTTATAAATGGGTATCAAGAAATATGCATTTCTTAAGTCTAACGTTGCCATGTAAGCAGACTGCGATATTAAATTCTTGACTGTACGATAATCATCAAGTTTAAAATGTGTAACTTTCGTTGAAAAACAAAACAAAGGTATTTTCTATGTTTTTTATAAATGCGTATCAAGAAATATGCATTTCTTAAGTCTAACGTTGCCATGTAAGCAGACTGCGATATTAAATTCTTGACTGTACGATAATCATCAAGTTTAAAATGTGTAGTTGAAACAAAACAATTTAGGCGTTTTAAGTTTAATACAAATCTGAATTTGTTTCCTGATTTCGGGACAAGAAAATATGATGAAATATATTGCCCGCCACATGATCACATTGTCGAATTGCGCCTATATTTATTAGTTCCCGAATTTCTCTATTATATATTTTTAATTCAGATTTTCTAATGTTTTTATTTGGAATTATAGATTGACGAGGCTTTAGGAGAGAGCTTATAGACGAGGCTTATAGATTGACGCTTAACGTGTTTAGCACATATTTATCTTTAGTCAAATTTTTCCATGTTTGGGTGAAATATTTTAATCTTCCGGCATATTTAGATTTCTTTACCTCTAATATCGTTGTTGAAACCTCTGACCCTGAGCCCTGTTGTAGTAGCTCTGTTGGTTCCGCCCTATGAGTGTCGACCTATTTTGGTACTTCTTGTCTATGTCCGCTCTCACAAAGTTTTTCAGTTTGAACCTCAGTTTGACTCTTTAGCAACCCTATGCATATCAGGTTTTAACTTAGAGTAAATCTGGTGTCTTCAATGCATAGACAAATGAAAGTGAGCATTGCATAAGAGTCTTGCACTATCTACTCTATAAACCGGGTAAGATGTCCTGTTTCATCTGCTGTTCACTCCCTTTAATAAAATGTCCAAAGACATTCCCAAAGCTGTCAACCCAGTTCCTATGTCATTCTGAATATGAGATAAAAAGGAGTCTTTCTTAACTTCCGTGTCCGATAACATCTCCTTAATTTCTGGATTTAGGTCAGGGGCACTTAAGGCTGAACAGTTTTCTGGAGTAGTCCACTTAGATTTTATTAAGGTCTTATCATCTGGTTGCAAGCCCTGTCGTAAATAACTCGACCAGCGATTAACCACATGTTGACTTAATAATATATGTTTGCTGGAATCTGCAGAAGGGTCAGAGCCTAAAATATCCGTAAACTGTGGTAAGTGAATGGGCTCTTCCATCTGAATTGGAGTTTCTGACTCTGACGAGTCTGAATCCAGAATTCTTCGTCTTTTTGGTCTGATGATTTAAACAGAATTTTCCGATTCAGTCTTACCTACAAGAAACAAAAACCCTTGGTGAATTTTTTTTTTTTTTTTTTTTTTTTTTTTTTTTAAGTAAATACTGAGGAATATTATTAAGGGGCGAGAAAGACCCCTAGGTGATTACAAAATTAAGAATTCTCTCTACCACAGCGGCGAGAAAGGCCACCTGTGTAAAAAAGTATAATTCATATAAGTTGCTATAGGTAGATAATAGAGAACAGGAAACGAGAAAGGTCGGCCTGTCTGTCTTTATAAATAGATAAGATCTAAAAGCCAGTGCGTTTAAGAGTATACAAACTCCTCAATTAAGAGCGAGAAAGGCCCTTCTCCCCCACTACATAAAATGCTATAACCTAAATTATTAAAAATTAAAATCACTTACTTGAGGAACTAGAAGACACATCCTCTAACATCTTCTCTAATTTCATCATTTTGCGTTTTAATCTAGCCATTTTTGCCTTTTGATGATTCATGATACACAAAGAAAAACACACTCAAAACTTATAACCGGCACATAGCACACTAAAATGCGTAATGAGATCGGCTTCGGGTGGCGTCTCACAGATGGAATTTTGTTTTTGTTATTTTAAAATAGTGGCGCGTAGTAAGCAAAAAATGCATACTACATGGTGTGTTTTGTAAGGACCGGACTTGTTATTTTTTTGATAATGACATTATTCCGGCTACGCAATGTGGCTTTAGGGAGAACGTTGGTACCTCTGTAGCTCTACTAAACGTACTGGATGATATAATGGACGCTATTGATAAGCAAGAGATTGTTGTTTTGCTGCTTTGAGATTTCTCTAGAAGACGTTCGCGTTCGATACAATAAATATACAATAGACAATAGAATTTTATTGCTTCTGAAGTAATACAATATATACTTATAGCAATAGAGTATAGGCATTACAAGGAAAAATATCTTTAAACAGAAACAAAATAAAGAAATCTGCTGAATCATAACGTAACGTTTACAATAATTGAGGGGGTCAAAAGCCAAGGGGTCCAAGTGACAATTTTTTAGAAATCGATCTAAGTGTAAAAACTAAATGGTGAAACATTATTTTATATAATGGCAAAGTTTTGTAAAACTAAAATAAGTTTTGTAAAGATATGCAAAAAAAAAGTTTCAATACTAGTGCTGCTCTCTATGAACTGTTCATAAAGAAAATCAGCAGATTCAGTCGCCCGTATTGTTAATTGGCATAGGGAACTAAGTGTGCTTTAACCCCTTTGCCACTCAAGCATCAGTCATTTAGTAGATTACGCGCGAAGTGAAAGAGATTAAGCTTTGCAAGTTTTTATAGTTTTTAATCAAAATGGTTACTTCTGAAGAAGACGAAAATGGTAAGTTCTCAAAGTGCAATATAATTTGTTGAAAAATGTTTTCCTTGACGTTATTTTAAAAAAAAATGTAGATCCGTTTAGTGATAATTCCGATGTTGATATGGACTACGTCCCAAATCAAAATAGTTCACAGTCTTCTTCAGATTCAGGGCTTAGCATAGCAGAAAGAAAACCCCAAGCAAGTACATCCAAGAAACGAACACGAAAAATGGCACAGTGGAAGCGATCCGAAGCAAAACTAAAGCAGCGTAACTCTGGCCAAAGGTACGTTGGGGTGAAGTTCATGAAGCAAAATCAGTTAAACCGTACAATCACATTTGTAGATACAAAATGTAATGAACATTTTACCGA
Organism: Anthonomus grandis grandis; assembly: GCF_022605725.1. Taxonomy (NCBI): domain Eukaryota; kingdom Metazoa; phylum Arthropoda; class Insecta; order Coleoptera; family Curculionidae; genus Anthonomus; species Anthonomus grandis. The sequence goes on from NC_065555.1 coordinate 25,836,903, forward strand.
AGCAGTGCGCATGTCTATATTTTCAGATTTCTGGGATCTCGGAAAGAAACAAAATGGTTGGGACTTGCCAAATTCATTCATTGTTTCATGTGTTTCTAAGCATATTCCTAAACGACCCAATCGACTTGCAGTTTCTCAAAAAAACGTCTGCACAATCATAACGTTGAAAAATTATCGCGTTTGAAAGAAGTTTTTTTTTGTGTACGTTGGATATTTCTCAGAAGTGGTTCTATAACGCTGTCAATAAACATAAAGAAACAGGAATCGCCCATACAGATCAAAGAGGTCGTCATACTCCTGGAAATAAACTAAGCGAGGACGCTATCAATTTAGTGAAAGAGCATATAAATTCCTTTCCTAAGTTTATTAGCCATTATACAAGAAAGGATAACCCAAACCGTAAAGATCTATCTTCAGAATTAAATATTTCAAAAATGTACAGTTTGTCTAAAGACTTTTGTTCACAACGACGAACAGATCCTGTAAAAATCAGCAAATACCGTGATATTTTTAACACTTAGTTCAGGCCTTAGTTTTCACCGGCCTTACACCGACACTTGCTCAACCTGCGATATTTTAACCCTAGATTCAACCCTAGATTCAGGTTCTGCAAAAAAAAAGAGAGCCTTACTCCGCGACCACGAGATTCATTTAAGAAAAGTGTCTTCTGTTAAATCCTTAAAGAATCAAGCCACTACCTTAGCTAAAGAATCCCCCCAAACTCGTCGTGCCATATGTTTTGACCTGCAAGAAACTCTACCTACTCCATTTGTTACATGCAGTAAAGTAATTTACGTCAACTTTGGACATACAACCTTGGAATACATGATCTAGCTACTGGTACTGGCAACGTGTATATGTGGCATGAGGGAATGGCAGGGAATGGCAGGAACGAAAGGGTCTCTGCCACCAACTATTACCCATATAGACGCTTTCAGTGACAACTGCGGCGGACAAAATAAAAATTAAAATATAGTAAAATTCTGGACCTATATTGTGTAACATACCCACATCAAAAGCGTAGATCATCAATTTCTTGTCTCGGGCCATTCGTTTATGGAGTGCGACCTGGATTTTGCCCTTATAGAAAAATCAAAAAGGAAGCTTACAAAAATATTTACTCCTGATAATTGAATCCATTTTTGTGCCGTTAGTCGCAAATTTATTGTGGTTAAAATGCAGCCTCAGGACTTTAAGTCAATATCTCCAATGGAGAGCTACATAAAACCAAACATTGTAGGCCTTAGTAAGATGCCATGGTTGCATTTTGAAATAGCCGAACCTTACAAGATGTTTTATAAAGAAGTCTACAACCAAGAAATCGCATTTAATATAATGGACCTAAAATAAAAGAATATTACTGGACGCCCAGGGAATCAGCCAGCCACTGTAGCATTGCCAAATTTGCATGTTACCCCACCAAAAATCAAACTGGCCAAGTATCAGAATCTCTTGCAGCTACTACCTTTTGTTCCGCCTGTCCATCATAAATTTTACAAGGATCTGTTATAGGAAAAACCTCAAGGCTTTAACAACAACAAATTAATGTCACCCAAGAAGAGGATACAGACACTTTAAACATTTCTTTATTTTGGTAAATTGTTATGTATTTTATTTTTAAGGCAAAGGGGTTTAAGTGACTGGCCTTTGAGTTTTAACTCGCAAAAAAGCCTTACATATACCGAAAAATGATGTCTAGAATTTATGAAATGCATTTTGAAACATTAAAATTACAATATTTAATAAAAACAGAAATATAAATTATCACCGAATATTTTTTAATGACCTAAAACTTTAAATCAAACATTCCCAAAACTTTCAATTTGTTACTTGGACCCTTTAGCTTCTGACCCCCTCGATTACAGTTAAAAAATAGGTAGCGAGGCAGAATTATTTAATATAAAAAACTAAAAACAGTAGCGTAAAAAAATGGCTATAGTTATAACCTATATAAACTAATCACTAACCTAATTATGCACCAATAAATAATTACATAAACCAAAACCATATAATATGTTATAGAACCTTTAGTTAGGAGAAAAATAAGTACAACTTACGCACTAGCCCCAATAATCATTCCCCAATACAAAAAGAAAGAACAGAATTACTCAATAATTATGAAGCTTCTAAGTCGGAGAATATTTAAAAAGTAATGAACAACAGGTCTAACTTTTTGCATTAGTGAGATATAAAAAATATTTAAGGTATGCGCAATATCATGTTTTTTGTTAAAATATATACCTAAAAATATGAATTCAATATACTGAGATCTCACATGTGCAATTACCCACCATAGTGAAGCATTTAGAACCTGATTTCTCTTTAATGGGATTTAAATAAACAGAGCAATATTAATTATTAATAAAGGCATTGGAAGTCGCTTGCGGAAGTTCAACAAGCCAGTTTTCCAATAGAAATATTATATCTGCGTCATTTTAATGTGAGAAATCCAAAACATCAATATTATCAAAGCTCGCCATGTTCCATGCAAAAGCAGAAAATGGTTTCTACGCTTCAAAATTAAAATGCTTTTGGAGTCATTATGCTAGGGTAAAATGGAAGTGTAGGACAGGCTTCTTTAATGGTTACTATGGAGGGTTTGTGATTTATATACTTAATTGTAAAATTCTTCTCCCCATCTTTTACGAGCCGATCGAGTTCACTTCTTAGATCGTTCAAGTATTAAATCTCAATAGGTATCTGATCATGTTTAATAAATGCTGTAGGATATGAAGATTTGCCTATATTGCCCTTGTTCTTTAGGATTCTGATAACATCGTTTTTAAAACTAAAAGTAAGGCGCAAAATTTTAGGATCCTTATTTCCATGCCCAATGCGTTTGGCGCAAATAATTTCAGGTGCATTTGAGATAATACTACCTATAAAATCGCAGGCAGCCTTTTTATCTTGAGAAGAGTCAGTACACTCGAGTAATCCACGTACAATTAGGTTTTATTCTCGCCTTTTTCTATCAGAATACTCGGCAATCATATCATTGACCTGCATGACCTGACCTGCTTCAACATTGACTACCTTATTTCTCAACATAGAGTAGTTGCATTCAAGACTAGTTATTGCGGTTTTACAGCGCACAATTGCAACTTCCTATTTTCCGTTACCGAAGACTGTATGCTTTCTAGCTTGGCATTTTATAATTTAAATTGATCCATAATGGCTGCAAACTGATTGTTGTTCATCCCAAATTTGCTGACCTTGTCGTGCGATGTTTCCAGACCGCAGCAGTTCCTGCATGCAAATCGCTGCGTTAGTCCACCCGTTGGAGCACAGATCACAAATATATAGAGAAGTGGTGGTTGCATACAAACTGATAGAAGTTCTTCTGAAAAATCAACTAGCGTCTTCTCGCTTGGCAACGGAAACTGTTGTAACTAACTTGACAGTTTGACGTGTCTAATTGGACCAATCAAAATGGTAGACAGGCGTGGCCAAATTTACCAAGTGTGGTGACTTGCCCTTCGTCCTCCGTGGATTGTATAACCAGACTTTATACCCAGGATAAAACCGTTAGAATTTGCCTTTATGTCATAACGTGATTTCATTCTGTTACTTTCTAGATGAAGTTTATCCCGTGCTTGTTCGTGAACAATTTTTAAATTGTCGACGTACTCCTCAAGGGTTTCAGACTTATGGGGTCTTCCAGTAATAATGTCCAAAAGTAAACGAAGTTTATCATCGTAGACAACTTTTGCCGGGCTTTTTCCAGTTGACTTGTGGATAGAAGAACGATATGCCACTAGGAATGATTGTGTACAGGTATCCCAGTCGGTTTGCTTAGAGTTTACCACCATCCTCAAATAGGTTTCAAATGTGCTGTTAAATCTTTCAACCATTCCATCAGACTGAGGGTGTAGTGGGGTTGTACGGATCTTATTGATTCCCAGCAACTGGCATACTTGTTGGAATATTTTTGACTCAAAGTTCCTTCCTTGGTCTAAATGTATCTCTCTGGGTACACCAAATCGACAAATCAAGTTCTGGAACAGCACTTCAGCTACTGTCGTTGCTTCTTGGTTTGGAATCGGATAAACCTCGAGCCAGTTACTAAAGTAATCCATAGCAAAAAGAGCATATCGGTTTCTGGAGCTACTAGTAGAAAAGGGTCCTGCTACGTCTATGGCAATTCGTTTAAAGGGTGCACCAACAAGATACTGCACCATCTTTCCTCTTGTCCGGGTTCTTGGGCCCTTGCTTGACGAACACTGCTCACACTGTCGGCACCAGCGTTCAACATCTTGATGACTGTTCAGCCAGTAAAACCGTTCTCTCACTTTTGCCAAGGTCTTACTAACTCCAAAATGTCCTCCGCCGACACCGCCATGAACAGCTTCAAGAACTTCCAGAATCCGTTTTTGAGGAAGGACTGTCAGATATGTCTTTTCTTTTCCATCTACGCTCTCCCAGACTCTTTTTAACAATCCATCTTTTATAGCCAATGAATTCCATTGAGACCAATAAGCTTTTAGTTCTGGAGATTTGTCAGAAATATCTTTCCATTCTGGTTTTGAAATTTCTCGAGATTTCAGTTCGTAAATAAGACCAAATACTGGGTCATCACACTGATCTTGGATTAAACAGCTACATCCCACTCTTTAGAACTGTGAAGGCCAATATGATTACAAGTAAATATCTCTGGATGCTGTTTTGATTCCTTTTTAAAACAATATTGACATGTTTCAATACAGGGTCTTCTCGATAAAGCATCGGCATTTTGATGATATTCGCCTTTCCTATGTTCTATTGTAAAGTCATACTCTTGTTATCGTTGAAGCACGTTGATATTTGTCCTTCGGGGTTTTTAAACTGAGACAGCCATTTCAATGAAGCATGGTCAGTTCTAAGGATGAATCGTTGACCATACAAATATTTATGGAAATGTTCAAAAGCTTTTGCTGCTGCTAATAGCTCTCGTCTGGTGACACAATAGTTTTTTTTTTGGTTTTAATAACGTTTTACTAAAATAAGCTATCACTTGCTCGCCATCTTCATATTTTTGTGATAGAACGCCCCAATTCCAACATTACTTGCATCGGTATCCAAAATAAAAGTTTGCCCAGGAATCGGATATGTTAAAATTGGAGATGTGCATAGTGCTCTTTTTAACCGTTGAAATACTTCTTCACAGTCTGTTGACCAACTAAATACCATTTTGTCCTCCGTGAGCTTATGTAGAGGCTTTGCAAGATTAGCGAAATTTCTTACAAATCTTCTGTAATAAGTACAAAGGCCCAGAAAGCTTCTTAACTGGTGTTTGTCAGTGGGTCGTGGCCAATTTTCAATTGCTTCTACTTTATCTGGATCAGTCTTGACACCTTTTTCTGATATTAAATGGCCAAGGTATCGAACTTCTTTTTGAAATAAGCAACATTTTTTAGGACTTAGCTTCAGGTTGGCCTCTCGGAGTTTAACAAATACCTTTTAAATATTCTTCAAATGTTTTTCCCAGCATGATGACGTCATCCAGATAAACTAATCATGATTCCCAAGTCATTCCACGTAAAACTGTTTCCATAAGTCTCTCAAGGTAGGTGGATTATTGCAGAGTCCAAGGGGCATGACTGTAAACTGAAAAAGTCCTATTCCAGTCGAGAATGCGGTCTTTTCCTTGTCTTCTGGGTGCATCTTCACCTGCCAGTATCCACTCTTCAGATCGAGTGTTGAGAACCATTGTGAACCTGATAGCGTGTCCTGGGTATCGTCAATTCTTGGCAGGGGATAACTGTCTTTCTTGGTAATGTCATTCGGTCGCCGATAGTCTACACAAAATCTAGTGGATCCATGCTTTTTCTTTACTAGCATAACTGGAGATGTCCAAGGACTCTGAGAAGGTTCTATCACTCCTTGTGTCCTCATTTCTTGAAGCATTGAGGAAACTTCTCCTTGTTTAGCTATCGGAATTCTTCGAAGTGCTTGTTTAATTGAAACATTGTCTCCAGTGTTAACGATGCTGCACCAAATCAATTTTTCCCAGGTCATTATCGTGCAAGGAAAACACATCTTGATTTTCTTCAAGAAGACGTCGCAATTTACTACACTCGTCCATGGTTAAATTGGCAGAAGATTCTTCAATTCAAATTCAAATAAATTTTGTAAACATACACGACTTTTATCAGCATTTTTCATGAATGCCACTACTTCAGAGCATACGCCAATGTTCTCTCCTTGTTTCAGGTGTTAATCATATCCTTTTAAATTTACTATTCGAACCAAAACAGTAGATTTTTTCTGCGTAGATAACGTCTTGGCTGGAAAAATTCCCTGACCATATAGTTTGCAGTTTTCCATGGGCTCAATCAAAACAGTTTCTCACTCTTTTCCACCAGTTGTAGCATTAACCACCACCTCTGAATTTGCTGGTATGGTAATATCCTTGAATAACTTAACGACTTTGGTATTTACTTTATCTTCATATAGTGCATAAAAATCTCCGTGCGTAAAAATCTCTTCATTTCTCGTCGTCAATATCCGGTTATATACATACATTTTAAAACTTCCATTTTATCCATTTGAAACTGCTGAGCATTCATAACATCTAATCCTAATATGACATCAAGAATCGGGATCCTTTTTCCATCCGCAGACTCCAGAAATAAATTGGGTGGTGCTGAAAGCCTACAGTGAGCTACGATGTTCGGCTTCACGATAGTATGACTTGATCCTGTATCCACTACCATCTCACATTCACGGCCGCATATTTTTCCCGGTACTATTACATTTTCATAATAGTATTATATATATTTGTTGGTCTCTTATAATACTAATAACGTACCTTAGAACTATAATATTAATAAAAACTTAATTAAAGGACTGATGTTTACATAAAATAAAAAAGAAACTCTTAAAAAAACAGAAGTTGTAAAAAAAAAATTAATTGTGATCCATTCCAGGTGCTCAGATCTCCTTAGTCTATATACCTATGTCTCGTCTCAGTGAACACAGGAAGTGGTATGATATGAGCATAAAATAAAATAAAAAATAGGCAGTGCAAACCTTATAAATCAATTTACTAAATGATTCATGTGAAAAAAAGACAAAATAAATGTTTAAATAAATATGTATTGTGTAAACACAGCAATATCAGCATTATTAAAATTTGTGGAGAGAACCGATCAGACGAAATTCTATAGCTTAGTCTTAATAAAATTTACATTGTTCATTGCTTATATCGCTCTCCATGTTTTTCTTGTAATGGGAACTAAAGGAAATTAAAAAAAAACTTTTATTACTATGTTTCTCAGAACCATTTAAAATATACATACTCTTACATCAATGAAATTTTTAGGAAAATTTTAATTAATTTTTAATTGTTGAATAGAAAATGAGAGGCCAGACATTTTGTAATATGTATTTATAATAATCAAGTTAAAAATTAAATACCTGAAAAGTGAAACTTCTTAGTATAGTATAGAAGTATAGAAATCAACTGAATTTGATTTTATTAAAGACTAAAGATTGACAATACAAGATAACATAAGAGTAATAAATAAAAACAGATTTTCTTACCAGAAACCTGGAATTGCTTCCTGCAAATCAATTAAAATAATATTACTTACAATATTGAAAGAGAACTTTTTAGAAAAAAAGTCATGAATTTAAAATAACATCCCTAAGACAAATAGCAAACTAAAATAAAAATAAAATAAAAAAACAAATAAAAAACAATGACAAATGATGTCTTATCAGTCAATGTCAACAACTGTCTGTCAGCTCCTTGTCAATTTTGCCAAGCAAGATGGCTGACATACGATTCCGATTTTCACCATACAAGCCTCATACATGTGCGTTGGAGTATCGAGTAAGACTAAAGGCTGTTTCACACCAAGATGAAGCTCACGCTCCACTCATACGATGCTTAAGGTACGCTCAAGATTCGTGCGTGTTCACACTATGATCACTGATTTTTCCTAACAAAGGTGCATGCTAGTAAACTTCATTCGATAAAATGAATTTTTCCGATAAAGAGTTGTTGTTGATCGCCTTGCTGTTAGATGAAGATGAGCCAAAACCGAAAAGAAAATGGGTTCATCCCTCCTTGCAATACAGATCTTTTGGCCCAAGGAAGGCGCGGTCCCTTGGCAAAATGATATGACTTAGATGTCAAACGTAACATGTAAACAACTAGCAAAACTAAAATGTTGTCCTATAAAAATACCTTGCAATCTTTTGTACTTGGTAATGCAACAATTGACGAAGTTGATTCTGTAAAGTTTTTAGGGCTAACTGTTGACAACTCGTTAAAATGGGATACACATATTGACTTTTTATCAAGAAAATTAAGTTCCACTTGTTCTGGGGTACATGTAGTGCAACTCAATTTGACCGTATTTTTAGACTACAAAAGAGAGCTTTACGTTATACACTGAGACTTAAATACGGAAGTCATTGCCAGCATTTCTTTAAAAAATTTCAAATATTACCTTTTCCATCTTTATTCATATTTGAGTCCCTTTGTCTAATACGCAAACACGGTTCAGCATCTGATAGGCCTTCCCATAGTTATCTACTTAGAAACACGGAACATGATCTATACCTGCCTACCCCACATTCAGAGTTGGTCAAAAGTTCCATATTATATAATGCAAAAAAAATGCACAATCATCTGCCATTGGAAATTAAATCCATCACATCTTTTTTTGCATTTCGTAAAGCATTAAAAGCATTCTTACTGGAGAGAGCTTTTTACACAGTTAACGATTTTTTTTTGTAATCATTGATTTGAAATTTCGCACTAGCTGATTATGTATTTTTACTATCTGTACATGTTTAGGTATACTGCTTTTTGTAGCTATATTAGGATTTTTTATAATTTTTTACTTTTTTAAACATTTTTTACATTTTTTTTTTAACGTAGAGAGATTTTTTAATGATCTTTTTTTTTGACATTGTATACATTAAATTGTATATTTTATAATAATATTTTGACTACTTACAATTCTTAAATTGTATTAATCTGTATATATTGTAGATAATCTATTCTATTTATTTATTTATTTTTTTTTTTAAATTTAGTTTTGTTTTTCTTTTTTTTAATTGTGTTTTGTTTGTATTTTTGTGTCTTTTTGTTTTACAGCTTTGTCTACAACTTGTAATAGTTTCTTGACAATAAAGCATTGATTAATTGATTGATTGATTGATAACTTAATATCTTAAAATTGTTTGTACATTTATTTTTAGATTAATAAAATAAATCTTTAGTATTTACCTGTTCTGTTTAATGCCTTCCCTATTTCTGACCATATATTTTTTTTGTGGACATTATCACTGTATAATTTGTTCGATTGATCATACAGTTCGGGCTTATTACGAACAATTTCTATTAATTTCTCGTCCACGTTGTCCATTTTTGGTAAAAACACTAGCGCTCAAGTCTTGACACGATAAAATCCAACGCTCAAAATATCCTCGGCAAAAAATCGCGGCGCTCTAATGAATGCGCGTGAGCTTGGTGTCAGTGGTAATGTGAACATGCCTATTTGATTTCATTATATCAATTTTGAGCGTACCTGGAGCACCGTATGAGTGGAGCGTGAGTGTCGCCTTGGTTTAAAACATCCTTAATTCGCCACAGGCGAGGTGCGATTCGGTACTGCAGACTACGCACTTCTCCGAGTATGTACGATCACTGATGTCGCGTGAACACGACTTGCACCGTTCAGCCATTGTAATTTAAGGATAATAACGAGAATATTTGATTTAAAAAAAAAAGAGTCATGTGTAGGTTCAAAGGTTGAATGTCCTTTAGTGAATAAGATTAGTTAACAAACCTAGAGAAATTATGCAATTAAACCAACCAAAGACATTTGAAAAGTAATACTTTTGTAAGCGGTTAATAAAAATGATGTTGACACTGCGACTGCAACGCCTAGACTGAATCATGCCCTTTTACTAGCTAAGCTTAAATATTATGACTTTTCAATGGAGTCTATACAGTTAATTGAGTCTTATTTGAATAATAGATTTCAGACAATATTTACAAATAATTCTTATTCTAATCAGGCTTACATTTTATCTGGAGTTCCCCAGGTTCTGTCCTAGGACCTCTGCTTTTCCTTGTATATACAAGTGTATAAGAAGTAAATTGAACCCTAATATGTATTATGCAAAAGTTGATAGTTTTCGACATATTTAATTTTTTCTGTTTTTCTTCAAAATGTAGACCTTAGTGGTTTAAAAGGCAGTTTCCAGAAAATCCGCTGTATATTTTGTTAACTATTTAGGCAAAATACATGCTCAACACAATAGTGTTACGTTTGTAATGGCAAAAGTCCCGCAAATAGTTGTAACCATAGGTAAATTCTCGATGCAAAGTGTAATTTTTTTTTCTTAAATAAAATACTACAATTTCTAGTGGATATTTTTTGAAAAAAAATTATGCTACATTCTTCAAAATTTACGTAAAACTTTCTTATTATCTAAGCTAACTCATAGGCTATAAATGCTACCAAAAATTTTAACAGAATTTTGTATTTTTATTATTAATAGTAAGAACGCACTTGAAAAATTCCAAGTGGTATTTACTTCTAAGGTATTTAAGTACTATAGCAACAATTTGTTTTTTTTATTTTATTGTTAAAAATTTGATGTGTAGATAGTCTGACAGCAATAATTGTTGTGAAAAGTAGTTAAATTACGAGTTTCGAGTTTATTTTTCTCGTGTTTTCAAAGAAGGTATTCTATTGGTTTCTGCGCTATGGCCACGTTTACTAACGCTGAATATGCAGATATTATGTTTGTTTATGGGTTTTGCAATGGTAATGCCGCGGAGTCTCGCCGAGAATACCAACGTCGCTTTCCGAACCGCCGCATTCCAAATGTCCGTGTTTTCGCTTCGATCTACCGAGCTATCGCTGAAACTGGATCCGAGCTATCCCTAAAACCAAGAAGAGGTGACGCTGGCGCTCCTCGCGTATATCGAGCAGAAGATGAGGAGGAAATATTAAGACATTTTGAAGACGATCCAACCAGATCCACTAATGCCGTAGCGCAGCAAACAGGATCATCGCAATGGAAAGTTTGGTCCACGATTCGGCAAATGGGAAGCCATCCTTACCATTATACGCCTGTCCAAGGATTGGAAGAAGGGGACCCGATAAGAAGGGTAGAATTCTGCAGATTTATTATAAATTCTGATGCAGACAATAGAACTTTTTTAACCGACATTTTGTGGACGGACGAGTCAAAGTTTAGTCATGAGGGCATTACAAATTTTCATAACCTTCATTTTTGGGCCGAAGAAAATCCCCGTTTAACAAGAGAAACCAGTTTTCAAAGAAAGTTTTCTGTAAATGTGTGGATGGGACTTATTGGCTGGGATGTAATAGGACCACATTTTTTCCCAGACCATTTAAACGGGGATATTTATGAAATTTTTTTAAGACATGACCTACAAGATTTTTTTGACGATATTCCTCTCGCCGTTAGAGAACGAATGATATTTCAACATGACGGCTGTCCAGCTCATTTTCGGCGGTCAGTTCGACAGTTCCTGGATGAACGTTTCCCGAATCGTTGGATTGGTAGGTCAGGTCCAATAGCTTGGCCAGCACGAAGCCCTGACTTAACCCCGCTTGATTATAGCATATGGGGTCAAATGAAAGCACTGGTTTATGCAACCCCAATAATTACCCGGGAAGATCTTATCCAAAGAATAACCAACGCTGCCCAGCAGATCAGGAATACCATAACAACTAGAACAACAAAGACTGAAATGAGAAGGCGCTGCCGAGCCTGTATTCGCAATAGAGGCTCTCATTTTGAACAAGATTTGTGAAGGTAAATACTGATAAATGCGTTACTTTACAATTTATAATAAAAATACAAAACCATGTCACCTAACTTTTAAGCATTTGTATCCTGTGAGCTAACTTAGGTAATAAGGAAGTTTTACGTAAATTTTGAAGAATGTAGCATAATTTTTTTTCAAAAAATATCCACTAGAAAGTGTAGTATTTTATTTAAGAAAAAAAAATTACACTTTGCATCGAGAATTTACCTATGGTTACAACTATTTGCGGGACTTTTGCGATTACAAACGTAACACTATTGTGTTGAGCATGTATTTTGACTAAAAAGTTAAAAAAATATACAGCGGATTTTCTGGAAACTGCCTTTTAAACCACTAAGGTCTACATTTTGAAGAAAAACAGAAAAAATTAAATATGTCGAAAACTATCAACTTTTGCATAATACATATTAGGGTTCAATTTACTTCTTACCCCCTCCCCTATCACATCTCCAAAGGAATGTATCGAATTACCAGTAACCCTGTATACAACTTTCAAACCTGATATTCTTAAAGAAGTGAAGATTGGTATAAGCAATGATTTAAATGTAATAAATCAATTATTTAAAAAACAAAAATTAAAATGAAATGCCTCAAAGTCTTGCTTAATGGTTTTTGGCAATACAAATAAAACTACAAATATTAGAAGTGTAATAAATGTTCATGTGGAGGGCTCTAAGTTTTCGGTTGTTGAAACTGCCAAAAATTTGGCCATTGTGATAAACAGTAAGTTGAGATTCAGGGAGTTAAAAAAATTGTTCAGAAATCGTTTGCAGCTTGAAAACTCTTATATAGTAATAGAGATATTCTTAATCTTAGTCTTAAACGCAGCCTATGTGAAGCCATGGTGCTCCCTAATTTTAACTACTGTGATTAAGTTTACGGTTTTTGCTTAGATAATGATTGTAAAATGCGCATACAAAAAATTCAAAATGCCTGTATCAGATTGGTTTATGGCTTACGTAAGTATTATCATATTTCGCAATATTTTAACTGCCTTAAAATAGACAATCGTAGAATCCTTCACTTCTCCACTTTTTTTGATAAAAATCATTAGAAGCCCAAAGGCGCCTGCGACTATAAGGAATAGATTGTTGTTTAGAGCAAATGTACACGGGGTAAATGTTAGAGCTAGAAATAAGTTAACCATGCCGGTGCATGGGAGTGCTATGTTTCAGCGATTGATTTCTTACAATGCTGTTTAGTGCTACAATAAAATACCTGCAGAACTTGTTGACCTTCGTGCAGATAAATTTAGGAGGAAATATAAAATTGTTTTTATGAATATTCAAAACAATTCTCTTACTGTTTAATATGTATTAAATTTGCTGTTTTTTATAGAAGAAGAAAACTTTTTTTGTGTTACATTATAATTGGGAATCTTTCTTTACATATAACATGTTGTTATAATGTTGGTTTATATACTTCGAATACACCCTGATCACTCAGTGGAGTAGCTATATAAAGCTGGACTGCGCCAGGTTCAGGTACTTTTTTTATTTTTTTTTGTATGAAGTTTGTAATGAATTTGAATAATTAAAGGCCTTTTATTATTATAATATTATTATTATTTTATTAAAGAAACAGTTTTACGTGTTTGTTTAGTCTTTTCTATGATAACATCTTGGGGATATTTCTGTTTACAGCATAATTAGTTCACCATTGTTCCAGATCGCAACAATCCCAATCTAGAGCAAACCGTTGTCTTATTAGCTCCTTTTCCCACGCTTTATTTGGCAATCGAAAGGATATCGCTGTTTGAGCTCCACATTGTCGGGCGAGCGGGCGGCCCTTCGTCCCATTTTATCTGCCACCCACGGTTGTTCGTTCCATTCACTTCCATCCATAAATTTGGACCAGAAATGGCGTGATTTGGCGCCCGACGTCCGCCGGGCCGACCTCGGTCTGGATACTGTTGCCAGCTTTTCGAGATAATGGCCAGACTGGGCTGCTCTCGCGTAATCCAAATGATTTTTATGTTTATACGAAAGAACAATGATTTCATATTAATATTTTTATTGATTTTATGTAACTTAGCGCTTAGCACCGAGAATTTACAGTAAAAGAGTCTTTAAGAATTTCAGACGATGATATGTTGACGATGTCACGTAGTCAAAACTGGACCTTTGTGGCGTTAACTTTACAGTGTTACTATTTTGCCAAGAGTTTGCAGACGGTAGCTCAGAATTATTGGAGGCTTGGGATTGTTCGAAGGTTCATTTATGACTGGCTATTAAAGAATCTAAACTTGACTATAACTATTAAATAAGAGAGCGCCACTCAGCTTTTTTTTTATAAATGAAAGAAAACTAAGAAAAAGACTTGGTATATAGGTTTCAATTAACAATTAAATGACCCTGAATAAGGTAAATTTAAAGAGGCAAAAAAATCTTAACAATACAATCAAATTATATTTACATCAAGATGTACACACCTCATGTTCTAATCTGATAAATGTTAATTATTTGCTATGAATTAAAATATGAATAATGTTGATATGATTAAAATAAATGTGACAAAAGTAACATTTAAATTATGATTTCGCTACTAGGTAGATTTCAGCACTTGAAAAATAAATTGCAATTATTAAAGTTTTTAGTATATATGTATTTTTATTACGCAGGGGAAAGTTCATGAACCTTTTTACCTAAGGCATATCAGCCTTAGCCGTGTTATATCTACTTAACTACCAAAAAGGGGACTGAAAAATACTGAACAAAAAATTATTAATATTATAGATAAGAAATTGAGGTATTAAATTATGACATTGATTAAATATTTGTAACATTAAATTGAAATAAAAGGTATACTAATAAAAATTTAAATAAGTGAGACAAATCTATGGGTAGTAATATTTAAATAAACGGAATAAACTGGCCTGTATATTCCTCCAAGAAATGAACGGCTAGCCTTCAAAACCGAGGCTGTGAATGTATGCCATTTGTAACTCAGCTATTCGGAGTGGGAATCTCTATTAGGTACCAGCTCTAACTCTAGCTCCAGCTCCACCACTTTTAGCAATTTCCAGAGGAAATCAAAAGCCTGCAGCCATCAACAATTGAAAAAGATTAAAGATGAAAACGGAAAAGTAAAACTCTAAAACAACGGTTGCCATTGTATTCACTGTCGATAAAAAATGAATGGCGTTAAAAATATGCCACACTCACCTTGCTAAGTGTCATTATCTATCCATCAAAATCTTGGGCATCCTGCACCAGAATTATGAAATAAACGGTTCCCTAAAGGAACAAGATTAAGGACCATAAATTATAAACCATATTGGCTACTTCCTGCTTCACAAACTTCGGAAATAAAAAAACTGGCCTTTTACGTGCGCTCTTATCTGCAACATGGGAACAAGTCGCCTGAGCTGTCAATATCAGCCAATCAGAGAAAACATTAATTAAGACCAATCAGAGAAGTGACGGACCGTCAACAGATAGCATGGATAATTAAACGAGGAGAATGATGCGTTACAGTAGTAATGTGTCGTTGACAGTGTGAATTTAAAGAAATATGAACAAAAGAAGTTGACTGAAATTATTAATGTAATTATTAAAATTAATGAAATGTCAATGAAGCGTTAGTGAACATAAGGAATAGAAAAATAAAACGCTACACCTTATCAAAAAATAATATTTTCTGCTAAAATTTAAAAATTTTATTTCCTTCTAATACCCAAGTAGCAAGGTATAGCTGAATTAACGTTGAATTTCCGAAACTTTCCGACGTTGATTTACGTTGTAACAACAGTTAAATCTACGTTGTATCATACATGCCTCGCAATTTCTTACATACTGCTCGATATTACCGTCCAGATTAGGCCATCAAAAATATTGTCTAGCTAATGCCTTCATTTTTACCATACTATTGTGAGCCCCGTGAATTTCTGTTAATAACTGATCCCTAATTTTCTTGGAATTATTACCCTAAAACCCAACATCAGTATATCATTATCAATACTAAGTTCTAAATGGTTTTAAGTCCTCCTCTAAAACTACCTCTGGCCAACCATCTCTAGTATATTTAAAAACTTTACTAAGAATTCTATTAACTCTAAGTTCTTTCTTAATTTGATCTCCACTAACTGGCACATTATCTTCAACCAAAAAAATAAAATAATCATTCGGCATTCAATCTTTCGGCTACGTAAGACACCTTTCTTTAAACTCTTTAATGGAAATATTGATAGTCCATCAGCACCCCCATTTTGAGAGCCCTTCACGTACTGAAAAATATAAACAAATCCACTTAAAAAATGCTCATCTTTGTAACCTTCAAGCAGCCATTTGAGGAATACCTTTATTCTCTCCAACTAATGCCAATAATGGTTTATGGTCAGAACACAGAGTAAATTAATTTCCTTGTAAATATTGAAAAAATTTGTTTAGCGCCCAGAAAATACATAAAGCCTCTTTATGAACGGCAATATAATTCAATTCCGCCTTAGTTAAAGTACGTGAAATAAAAGATACGATCTCGAAATACTTGAAGAAGTACTGGTCCTAATACAGTATTCGAAACATCACACACTAACTTAAGTTGTAGTTTTAGGTCAAAGTATACTAAATTTTCCTCAGATAATATGGCATTCTTAGCTTCCTTAAAAGCTCTTTCACAACTCTCTGACGAATCAAATTTAACATCTTTGCATAACAATTTGTAAAGAGGTTCAAGTACAGATGATAAATGAGGTATAAACTTACCATAATAGTTAACCATCCCTATAAAAGCTTTTACTCTAGTTTAATTAACTGGGTGTGACATTTTAGCCAGAGCCTCACTTCATCTGGATCCATATGTAAACCATCCTTAAGTATCTAATTTGTTGCTCAAAAAATTTACATTTGGAAATATTTAATTTAAATCCAGCTTTTTCTAAACGATTGAAAACCTCTTCCAAATTGTTTAAATGATCATCTCTATTTTTCTTTGTTATTACAATATGATCCATGAAATTTGTAGTTCCTTCTGCACTCTGCAATACTTTCTTAACTATTTTTTTTTAAAGTGAACAAACCAGCTTCGTACCGTATGGCAATCTATTCAATTTATAGATATCCTGATATGGGCTCCATGATAACAAAAGTTTTGTGCCTTCTGTCAACTCCAGCTCATTATATGTATTTGAAAAATTCAGCTTTCTGAAATACTCTTTCCCTTGGAGTGCTACAAACAATTCCTCGATCAATAGCAAAGGGAGTTTAACATCTTCAAGATATTTATTAACAGTAATCTTATAATTAGAACACAATCGAATATCGCCACTCTCTTTTAAAACAGGTACTAATGGAGTACCCCACTCAGAGTTGTCTATGGGTGAAATGACCCCCCGTTTTTCTAAATTGTCTAACTACTTATTAATTTTTTCTTTCAATATAAGGGCACAGTTCTAGGCTTACTTATCTAATCGACATTTTTCATTTTAAATTTATTAATTTAAAAATTCTATTTTTTACTTAATTATATAAAACTGTTTATGTTAGTCCGTCAAGGTGCGTAGTATAGTTTATAAAAACATAGGTCTGTCACCCGAATCACGAACTGTTTAGTTTTTTAAAACAATTTGCAAAGTTTCATCATTGGGAATGTAGGAAGTATTGTAAAGAGAAAACATCTTAGTTTTGAAAATTACCACAAATTGTTAGTTTAAGACTGATATAAATAGTTGTAGTTTTGTTTGAATAAATCAGTACTGAATTCTACAATCAAGTGGTTCTTTACTCAACCTATTACGGCCAAGCCACCCTTGCCTGTAAACCTATAGTGAGGCTGCTATAGGCTAATAGGGAATAAAAAAGGTTTAAGGGAACCCTCCCTAAATCTTTTCAACCTGGTTTTGAATCGGGCCATAGTCCCAATTTAATTTTCCCATATTTATAACAACCTAATTACTAAATAAAGTTTTATACCTTTGTAAGATACTTTTCAAATCCTTAGAACTAACAATAAATTTATTATCTAAAAAAATAATATTTTCCCTATCTGAAAAATTAATCTTAAGATTTAACAATTTAATTAAATCTCTTCCCAAGAGTGAAACTGTACCATTTTTCACAACAAAATGATAGCTTGTAAAAACCTCACCATTATGAAAAGTATCTAGTTTTATCTCACCTTTTGGCTTAATAATGCTGCCATCATAACACCTTAATCTAACATGTGTTTTACATAATGGATAATTAGGCATTCTCTTATAAATTACTTCAGGAATGACTGATACCTCTGCTCCAGAATCAATTTCCATAGTCAACAACTTACCTTCGACAGACACATTTATTTGTGATGGCAACACAACTTTATTATCTTTTATACTGTGCATATTAATAAAATCTAAATTTTCTGTTGAAAAGGATTCATTTGATTCCGATCCCGAGCTCTCAGCTTCTACAAAATTTGTCTGTCGAGGACACATTTTAATTAACCCGTTTTTTCCCAAGTTTAAATAAATTAAAATTACCTGTTATGCCCGAGTTTTGCAAAACTTTTGAAAATTATATTTTTTGAAAAAAAATTAGGTTAACTAATTATATTTTTCTGTGCAAATTTGTTTTTTTGTTTCTAAATATTTTTTTTTAATTTTTTAAATTGATGTTCCATTTTTTAAACACTGGGAAGTCAAGTTTAATTTTATTTTATTTTATTTACGCCATTTGTTGAATGGCGTAAATAAAATAAAATAGAAAACATCCAATTACTGAATGGGAAAAAATATATTTACAATCAATAATAATAAGGGAATGCTTAAAAAGAAAAACAATGAGAAAAGTAAAGAAAAAATAAACAAAGTTTTACTAAGAATAGTGTACTTTTTTGATATCTGCTATGCTACAGTTAAACAAGTCACATTGACCCTGAACAGAATTATGTGTTACAGGCTCTGCGTAGTGGAGAATGAATAAATGAAAAGAATTCTAAAGAATGAAAGAAAAATCTGTCCAGTAACCGTGCATGTGGAAAACCGATTCTGGGTATACTCCATCGCATTTATAGCAAAGAAATTTTAGAAATTTTCTCTGTATACCCTCAATCTCATTTATATGGTTTTGGTAATAAGGGGACCAAACTTGAGAAGCATTCTCAAGTATGGATCTGACATATGAGAAAAATAAGATTTTTAGGCTGAGGATATTATTAAAATTTGAGAGTTACGTATTACAAAACCTAGCATTCTGTAGCTACGTTTGACAATATCTGTAATATGTGGCTGAAAAGAGAGAGAGCTATCAAATGTTACACCTAAGTCATTCAAAACTGTTGATCTAGGGACTGTGACATTGTCTATGGTATAGTCATAAATAATTATTTTTTTCTATAACCTGAAAAAAACAACATTACATTTAGCAGCATTTATTATTTATTAGGTTATTATTTTTACACCATGCATTAAGTTTGTTTAGGTCACTTTGAAGTAAAATACAGTCCAAAATGCTGTTAATTCTATAAAAAACTTTTTTATCGTCCGCGTATAATAGACTATTTACAGAAAGTTCATCAGATATTTTATTAATAAATGAATTGAAAAAAAGCGGTCTCAAATTGAGCCCTGTGGGACTCCAAAGGCGGCAACAATCTTTGCCGAGCTTCGACCATAGCATTCTACGTACTGGGGGCGGTCACTCAAGTAGGATCTAAAAAGATTCGTTAGGCCGGAAGAAAATCCATAAATTCGATCGAAGTTGTTAACGAGAATGGGTCGAGTCGGTCAAAGGCCTTAGAAAAGTCCGTATATATGACGTCGACTTGAGAGTTGTTATTTATTGATTCAGTTATAAATTCAGTAAGAGAAACTAGATTTATTGTGGTAGACCTTCATAAAACCGTGTTGTCTACTGTCAATCAGATGTTTCATTGATGGATATAAAGCAGTATGCAGAACACGTTCAAAACATTTAGAAAAGTTATTAATTATTGTTATAGGGCGATAGTTTTCTATAAGATTTTTGTCACTCTGTTTGTGTACAGGGATAATTTAAGATATTTTTCAAAGATCAGGAAAGCTTTCTTGTTTTAACGCTAAATTAACAAGGAAAGTTAATGGTTTAACAAAAGCTATGGCACAATCATAGAGAAGGAAAGCAGGAATTTTGTCGGGTCCAACAGTTGCTTTTGGTTTAATCGTTTTAAGAGCTCGTAATACTTTATTTTCCGTGAATCTGGATATAATGATGGTATCTGCAAATATGATTTGAGCATTGTTGCCAAGCCGTTGTGTAGCAGTGGAAGAAATATATGCACTTTTAAACAAATCTGCAAATGCGTTTGAAATTGCTTGAGGATCAGACATAATCATTCCCTGTTGGTCAGTCATATTTTGAGGTAACAAATTGTTATTTTGTGAGCTTTGAATTAAAAATTGTTCCAAAAATTGTTTGTTTGGGAAAATAAATTATTTTCAAGATTAATACAGTATTGTCTGTGTGACAGTTCAATATCTTTTTTGATTTTCGATCGCAGCTCTCTAAATTTAGTTAAATCATATTGTTGATGGAAATGCTTATATTTCCTCCACGAGCTATGTTTATTTCAAATTGATTCAATAATTTCAGAGGTAAACCAGGGTGGATAAGATCGTTTGCGTCTGGCAGTTTGAGGGACACAGTTATCAAGACAGTTATAAATTTTATTATAGAAAAGTTCGACGGCAGAGTTGATATTATCGTATTCTTAATGTTAAGAAAGCTCTGATATAAAATTCTTAGGTCAGCTTTTTTAAAATTATAAAAAATATTTTTAACTTTACCGCTATTTATTTTTTTGTCAAGGTTATATCTAAACTTAATCAACAAGGCTGGATGAATATCTTCTTCTTTAACTAAGAAATCATGGCATCTCTGTACTTCACAAAGATCTGATCGAGATGTAATAACAAGATCCAGAAGCCGTCCCTGAATATTTTCAATAACATTTATTTGTTTCCAATCCAAAAATTCTAACAAATTATTAAGTTGGTTAACTCTAAATGACGGATTAGCTCCTTTCAAATACAAAATGTACTCTGGAATATTAACGTCTCAAGATATTAATTTGCTTACATGAATTACAATTTTTGTAATTCCAAGAAGCGTGTTTGGTGTCTATGTCTAACTTAAATCTATCTTTTACAAAGCTACAGTTACTACACTTGTAATTATCTTCTGAGACATTGCAATTTTTAAATTCGTGTGAGCCTGAGCATAGAGGACAAACAATTTTATTTTTACAGAATTTATTAGAGTGCCCAAAATTATTACATTTGAAACAACGAGTTACAGAAGTTGAATCGTAAATTTGACAACTATCAAGCCCAACAATGTGTTTTTGATCTGTTTTTTAAAAGTGACTGTATCTATCTGTAGCAAAGCCTGAAAAATGTTTTCTTATTTCCTTGTTGACCATACTTTAAGTACACTAAACTCAGATAAGAAAAGATTTTTATGTTGACATTTTAAGTGATATTCTAAAGCTTCTTTGGAGTAGTCTTCTGTCAAACCAACAACTCGTACCATCGGCCTAGTTGATTTAAGTTCACGGATTTCATATTCTTCTGCTAATTTCTCATTAGCTAAATTTATTATTCGATCTGCACTGGTTGGGTCAGCAGTTACAATTAACCCTCCATTGGCAGCATGCTTAACGTTCGCAATTTGTAGCTTCTCATCCGCCGGTTTAATATGATTTAGATATCTGTCTTCATGCGACTATTATCCTGGTCTGCATTCTTAGGTTTTATAATAAGTTTTGTCATCTAGTTCACCACAACATCCGCATAACTAATTTTAGGTAAGGGTGTCTCGGTAGGACTTAAAACAGGAAATTTTTCTTCAATGGTCTGCAATTTCTTTCACAGAAGAAATGCTGTGCTCCGTAGACTCTTTGATGATGCTCCTAATGTCCTCTAAAGGTAGGTTATGACATGAAGGACATCGCCAGATTAAAAATTAAAAAATCATAAAATAATTATTAAGTGAACACATGGTAGTCTTTAAAACGACCCTCATGTAAATTGAGGTAACATTTCTCACACATCTTAGTCGAGTTTTTATGACATAGGGCGCACCTATTCTGTTTTGTGGCTGGAATAATCCAATGATTCAAACCATCGTACCTAATTTGATTATGGTTCCGAGCCTCTAACGGTTTTGATGTTTTAGGGCGTCCTCCAGTTGAATTAGGCCTTCCATATTTTCTTAAATATACCTGCACCACTTCTCTTCGAAACTTTAAAAAATCCACTTTTTCGTCATTTGGTTGAAGTCTGTAATACTGTCAGGCGTTATGCATGCACAAAGCAAAATGCGAAAAGACTCCACCACCATTTCCTGGAACGAACCCCAATTCTGTAATTGTGTATATTTTGATCCATTCGGTCCACTCCATCCATATATTTATTGTATTGCCCGACTATAAAAGGCTGAGGAACCAGGCATTTTTTTTTCTCACTGGAAATCCACCGACTAACTTGACCAACAGGATTCACCGGATCGCAACTACTTATAATTAGAACATGTTAACTTTTAACTTTAACTGTTATTTGAGAATTAGCGTCTGTAGAATAATCAAAGCTGCCTCTTGTACCCTTTTTTTCTTGCATTTTATTGCGCAAAGGACAATTCTCTAATCTATTCCCGTTGATTGTACCTGTATATCCTACTCCGATCTTCTGGAGCGAATTGACTAATTTTAGGGAGGAAAAATATCTGTCGCCATAAATTTTAAATGGGACATTTTTTGGGAGACTCTCCAAAAGGGTCATCACTACAGATCCTCCCAATCCTAGGTCCATGTAGCGCCTATTTGCTTATTTACCTTGATAGGGATTAAATTGTATTAGGTACCCAGATTTTTCACACAAGGACCATATTTTATAGCCGTACCTAATAGGTTTACCTTTTATGTACTGCTTCGCTCCATGCCTTTCGAAATATGGTACCATACTTTCATCAATATACATTTTTTCGTTAAGCGGAGCATAAGCCAAAAATCGGTCATTCAACATGTTGAAAAGTGGTTGCAACTTCGCAAATTTATTGTCTTGTTCTAAATCATTATTATCAGAATAATGCGCAAATTTTTTTAACAATTTAAACCGATTTCTTCGCATTGCGTTTGTTACTAATGGATTGTATGTATCAGTATCCACTTCCCAAAGCATACGCCATCTTGGAACTTGTAAATGTCCGGATAAATATAAAATACCAATAAAACATTTTAGTTCTCCTGCATTAGTACTAAAATTATGATTGCCTTTTTGTCTGGCCTACAAATTAACTATTTCTACTAAATAATCAGATATTTCCATATCAAAAAATGATTCAAAGCACGCAACAGCATCTGGAAATATGTCGACGTTTGTGCCAGGCTCTTTCGGAGAAACAATTTGTGGGAAGGAGTTATTCAATTCCACTTTTTTCTAGCTTCTTTCTAGATTTGTTCCGTTTATATTAGCTTGGGTTACCAAGCGAGCTAAAGGTATATTATCGCTATTGACACTTGCATTACCATCAGATAATTCAGGGATAACTCAAAACGATAACTCGTTTACGATAGAATGGCCTGAGGTTCCTGGTTCCGAATCGATTGCGAAGATTTCCTCAATATTTTTATCCTGATCATTATCTCCAATTTAAACTACTCCATCAATGTTCTTTATTTTAGCACAAGCTTCTGACTGCATTTGACGACCACTAATGTGATTTACATTAGCTGAAAAAACTTCAACATCATCAGAATCCTCTTCAGACTTCCTTCCATTGTTTGGAGGTATGATAAAAACATCTGCAGCCCAAAACTGCTCATCTTCAACTAAATCAATTAGTTCTTGGGTCGTGTAATATCTACAATAAAAATAAAAAAATTATGTCCCCGTTTGTTCTCAGTGTTTCAATATAGGAACAACCTAAAATGATCAAATCATTTAGTAACTTTTAATAATATTCGTATTGGGTATATAAGATATCTTGAATTACATCACTTACAAGAAATTCTTTGCAGTAGAACAATTTAATTATCAAAACTAAAAAAAATTATAATTACTTTTTTAACGCCATATTGTGAACTTTAAAAAAAAAATCAGTAATTAGCACACTAAATGCGGAAAATTTGCAAAAACGCACAACAAACCTTCTCTTATGCTACCCAGAACAACACCTTGACAATAATGACATTTCCAATATCAGAACTCTGGGAAAAAACGGGTTAAATGACCAATTTTTCTACGGTTTTTACATTTAAAACTCTATATCAGAGTGCTTCCTGCTATCACAACACAAACACAACTTTTTCATTTTATTTTTGCCTTCTTTCTGCACTCTAACCTCTCCTTGACTTTTTTGAACCTAGCAGATCCTGACCCTCCCGTCTGAAAAGTTTCAGATCTTGCCTACTGTTTATTTTTTGATTGGATATATAAATGGTTTACATTCTGGGCCAACCCTTGAGTACTGACCAAAGCCGCTTCTTTGTTCAATGCCACATCAACAATGTTCTTCAAACTTCTTGTATAGCTTTCTTCGCAAACTCGGTGAAGACCCCTTCTTAAACCTGACACAAACCTGTCCTTTAAAATTTCATCCAGCAAGGCACCAAACTTGCATGTGCTGGCTTTATTTTTTAAGTGAACCAACCACTGACGCAAAAGTTTGCCCTCATTTTGCCTTAACATAAATAAAATTCAATTATTTCCTTAAAAACAGACAATCTTTTTGAAAATTGTTCAGACAACATAGTACATAGGGCATGAAAATACTTTTGGCAGTTTAGGGCTACAGAGGTCTCTAAGTGTACTGTAGGCATCCTTACCCACTAAGGTTAAAAGTGTAGATACTTTCTTATCTTCAGCAATATAGTTGGCTTTCAAATATTGCTCTAACCTTTCTCTTGATATTAGCCAGTCTTCCTGAACATTGTACTCTACCATAGAGCCCACTGTGGCCCTAAAAACCGCTTGTTGCTTTTGGACAATGCCCCTTGCCTCGCCATCATTGCTTGCAGTTTCACCTTGCCCCCCTGGCATTATGAATTCGGGAAAATCCACCGTAAGCTGCTACCCACTCCCTGCAGTATTTTTGCTTTTCTCTCATCGCCAATGTAATGTAATAACAACACATCTTGCTACTTAAACTTAGTTTTATTTTATTATATCTTATTAATACATAGTTACATGTGAAAGTAATATAATCCAAAAAAGTAATATAATCCTAACCTTAGGCGCAATTCTCACAGAACGGGCGTATGGGGGTGGCGTGGGACTGGCGTGGTAGACGCATATGCCACTTGCATATTCGCTTATGGGGCAATACAGATAGAAATGGCGTGGCACAGGTGTGATAAGTCACGCCACCGCCACGTCACTTCGACGCCACGAGTGGCCTACACTAGTGGTAAATGCCATATACCAAACAGCGGTTTATATTGCTTCTTTTTGTCTATTTTGTAAAATGAGGGATGATTATTTATTTAATACGAGTTCTGTGAAGATGTGCAACAGTATGCAGTTCTATACGACCATAAAAGGTCGGATTACTGCAATAATAGTGCACAAGATCAAGCATGGGAAAAATATCAAATAAATTCAGTGAAAATGGTAAGTATGTACGTGTTTATTAACAAAAGATGTTTAAACTCGTATTTACATTAGAAATTATAGTTTTGTTTCAGTTACCGAGTGTAAAGACTGCTGGAAAAACATACGAGGAAGCTACTCAAAATATAAAGCCAAATTAAAAATAAAATCAGGATAAGGAACAAAACGAGTCAAAGAATATTATTTGGCCCCACATCTCTCCTTTTTGGATCCTTTCTTGAAGTCTTGTAAGAGCAACGTGGATCAAGAGTCTGCCGACGCATCATCGAGCCACCACGCAGCCGAAACGGGATCATAATCTAAAGAGTCTAGAGACAACTCCAATGCTGATGTACTCTCACCTTATAACATTCTATCCAGTAGTTTCTCTCGGTTACCTGTACCATCTTCCAGTACATTTATCGATGATCAACCGATAGCAATGAGAGCACCTAAAACACTACTACAGGAAGAAGATGATTTTAGAAAAAAAAGTTAGCAGCCTCAACCGCTATTAATGAGCTCAACCAGCAAGCTTACCAGTACTTTAAAAAAAAGCAACAATTGCTGGAGATCCAAAACAGCACGAAAACGAATGCCACAATCGATCCTTCTGACCCAGACTTGGCGTTTTTAAGTCCATGAATTCTGTTCAGAAGCGGCGTTTTAAAATTGGAATTTTGAATTTAGTCGAGCAAATACTATCCTCAACCATTCCTGAAGCCTCTACTATCCCAATGAATAGTTCTCAATCTTGGATTGAAGATTCGGTAAATAGAAATCTAGATTCAGTACCGCACAAGAACACGGATGAATTTAATTTGAGTAAATTTATACAATACAATAATTAATATTCAGGTAACATTATCGTTATTTTTGTTGTTTTAGATTAAACAGAAATAGATTCACTTACATATATTTTCTTCAAATTACCTCAGCGTTATTAACAAGCTTTCCTCTGAATTGACAAATTCTCTTCAATTTGTAGGTTTCTTCTCAATATTAACCCTTACTAAACCCTTACTAGTATTTCATAAAAACATTGAACAGACATTCGATAGAAACTTTAAAAACATTCAGGAAACATATTGAGCTCCCGCATAACATTAAACGAACCACCAGTTTTTTCTTTATCTAACCACAAGGGATGTATTCAGTAACTCCTTTGCCTTCGAATGTTAGCTAAATTTTAAAGGTTTAATATACACTATCGGACAAAAGTAGAGAAACTTCTAAAAATTCTTTGATTTACGGAAACCATGTATTTAAATTAAATATTTACTACAAATATTGTAGTTCTCAACAACTGCGTTTTTTTACCGCATTTTACATGCCTCTTATCAGTTGTTTATTTACAATAAAAGAATTCAAATATTTTCGGATGGACATAAGTAGAGAAACCTAAATATCAATCGTCCAAATTTAGTATTTAGTTCGCTTTACGTGAGTTCTGTTGATAGTTTTGCATAGTTTTTTTAATCAACATGCCTCGCGGAAGATATTTGTCTGAAGACCTTCGTAGAAAAATAGTTGATGCACACAAGAGTGGTATACGACAAGTGGACATTAGTAAAACGCTTAATTTGCATAAGTCCGTTGTTAGCAAGACAATTTCTAATTTTAAAACACGAAATTCAACAAAAAGCATTAAAAAAAGTGGCCGCCCAAGAAAAACAACCAAACACATGGAAATGATGATAAAAAGAATTGCCCAGTCTGATCCTCACAAATCAGCAAATAAAATTTTAAGTGAATTACCTGGTGTTAATGTTAGTTCTAAGGCCATACAAAGACGACTGAGGGAAGGAGAATTATTTAGTAGAAGAGCCGCTAAAAAGCCGTTTATTAGCAAGAAGAATCAGAAGGCCCGACTCAACTTTGCACAAAAATATTTGCATTGGACAACCAACGACTGGAAAAAAGTTCTTTTTACTGATGAAAGTAAGTTCAATTTGTTTGGGTCCGATGGAATCTCATGGGTACATCGACCACAAGGCAAAAGATTCGATCCAAGATATACACAGCCTACGGTAAAGCATGGTGGTGGCTCCTGCATGGTATGGGGTTGCTTCTCTGGGTTCGGTACAGGACCATTACACATCATTGAGGGTATCATGGATCGATTTGTGTATTTAGACATCCTACAAAATGTAATGCTACCCTTTGCTGAGGATAATTTACCTTTGACTTGGATATTCCTACAAGATAACGACCCCAAACATAAATCAAAGGTTGTCAAAGATTGGTTTTTATCGGAAAATATTAGGGTTATGGACTTTCCTGCGCAAAGTCCCGATCTTAACCCGATTGAAAACCTCTGGGAGGAACTAGACCGGCGTGTAAGGCAACATCAGATCAGTAATAAAAATGATCTTATAAAAGTTTTACAAGATTCCTGGAATTCTATTGGAGAGGAAACCATTATGAAACTGTTGGAATCCATGCCAAATCGATGCCGCGAGGTGATTGCCAATAAGGGATACTCTACTTACTATTAATTTTTCTAAGATAGAAATAAGAAATAACTTGTACTTTTGGAATAAAATTTAGTTTCTCTACTTTTGTCTCATAAATATTTTGTTTAATTAAATTAAATCTTAGGATTTTCTTCTACAATTTATTTTACTTTATACAAATTAAGTCTTAACAATTATTGTTGATTTTCATTATGTGTAGAACTGCATTAGTTTTGAAGTATTCAAATAAAACGCAAATCTAAAAAGTTTCTCTACTTTTGTCCGATAGTGTATCTTGATCATCTTCGTCATCCGAAAGCATTGTTACTTTACTACACAGTTATGTACGTAACAAATAAATGATAATAATCACATTGAATCCCTTTCTATGTGAATTGTGCGCGCCACGTGCGCTCCTACGCCACCGCCATACGCCCGTTCTGTGTGAACTGCGCCTTAACCTTTTTCATCCCAAATTATAATTTTTTCGAAAAAAAAAATTTTTTTAGTTTAACTATGTAACAGGGACTGTATCTAGATAAAATATAGTGAAAATTAATTTTTTCTTATATTTGGTAAGAAAAAAAAAATATGATTCCATATAGAGTCAATGGGTAGAAATTAAGTAACAATCATTTTTTTGCAATTTATTGTTATCTCAGAAAAGAAACTTGGAAAATTCTTAAAAGTAACAGGCTAAATTCTTTAGTCAAAATAATAAAAAAAACCAAAAAGCACATCCTACATTGTATGAAAGTCTATAAAACAATTTTTGTCTTTGGTCAGACATAAAGCAACTTGACATTTACTACATTGAACTCTACTATAAGCCTTGATACAGTTTCGACATCTCTTTTGGGTTCAATATGTGTGGGCCAGTGATTGATGTTATTAAACCGTAAGTCATTAATTGGATTAAAATTAACCTATCTTTTTTTTTAGGAGGCTCAGGAGTTTGATTTCCAAAAAGTACCGGAGAGTTTGCAGATGTACATGATGCAGGTCTCCCTCTTTTTCTGATTATAGGGTCTTGATATATCAGGGCGTGTGCAATTTCGGATCTAAATACCAGTAACCTCTAAAAGGTTAATATATTCTTTTGATCACAGTGTCTTCTATACAGCAACCAAGCATTCACAATGCTCATATCAACCAATTGAAATATTATTCCTAAATAATATCTCCTATCACCGAATCTAATTCGATATAATGCCACAGGCATGTCATTTAGGTCTACACCCCCCATATTTTTATTGTATTCCTTGATTATCGCTGGCCGTTCAACTTCAACATATTTCTTGTCAGCAACAGACCATCTTTTCACTCGTTCCAGAGGTTCGATTCCCTTTTAATTTGAGGCAACATGCACAGGTTTATTATCATACCATTTGGCGACTATTATATTTTGATTGCTATCCATTTTGTAGTCAAATGAACCTCGGCCTCTTAGTTTTAATTCTTTGTCTGATATAAACTCACAGCCAGGCATACGTGCAACTCTCACAGTTCCTATGGCTAAAAACCCCAATTCCTTTAGAAGGCATAGAAGGTCATATGAAGGAAACCAGTTGTCCATAAAAACCTTAAAATTTTCATTTCTAGGTAGCTCCTTACACAGCCACACTACAATATTACCACTGATGCCCAAAGTACTTTCATTTTTTATAGTACCCTTTCCTACATAAACCTCAAAATCATATACAAATCCACTGCTGCCTGCTCTGGCGAACATTTTTATTCCCCATTTGTGAGGTTTGTTTTTTACGTATTGTTTTAGCGAATTACGACCTTTGAACGGAATCATGATCTCATCCACAGAATTGAATTCTTCAGGTCCTATCTTGGAAAAATTACTTCGCACATCGTCAAGAAAAGGATGGACTTTGAAAAGTTTATCGTAGCCTTTTTGGTCTCTAGTCTTCATTTTGGTATTATCATTGAAGTGTATATTATTTCTCAAATTATCAAAGCGATTTCTAGATATTACATCTCCTAATGGCGGATATTTAGTTTCCTTGGCCCAATACATTCTGTAGCTTGGCATTTTTACTATACCAGTGAGAATTTGCATTCCAAAAAACATTGAAATTTCGGCAGAAGTAGTTTTCAAAGATACACCGTTTTTTTGCAACGAATACATATTGGTTTGTTCTACGATATTTTTTATCATATCGTCAAATATAAATAATTTGAAATAGCTCAAAGGGGCCATAATTTCATCCTCAAAAATACTATGATTTACATCGCATTAGTTATTTTCACTTATGTTCTTCTTTTTCCATATGGGCTTAGACTTTTTTTTTTACACCAATGTTCTTTGTCTGGACAGAGAATAGTACAGCCAATGGTATGTCATCTTCTTCATCGAATAGTTCTTCATGTGTATGCTCATCAGGGTCTGGTTCGGGGTCTTCTAATTCAAAATGACTATGATTTTCTGACGTCTGTGGGGTTAGCTGTTCTTTATCTGGTTCGAGAATTCGTTGCAACCTGCAAACTTCATCAATTTCATTGTCATCAAGGTCATCGTTGTCACTTATTAAGTCCGCGTCTGATTCATCACCTTCCAGTAACAGCAGTAACCTCTTTTCATATTCCTCTGTCAAACCAGTTCTAGACATCTATAAAAATACATAATTACCCTTGAAGCCCACTGACGCCAAATGGAATCATGAGAAAAAAAAATCACTAAGACTTACAAAAAAGTAATTGAATCGTTAATTTATTTGTGACAGATACTGGTATAAATACACTAACTACTTCTATTTTTTTTGTCATAGAATCATTCAAACTTACCTTGGAAAATACACACAAACTTCACAGAAACTCTGCAAAAATTACCGGCATGACCGAACAAATCAAAATAATCGTCTCGTATTGATTTATTGGTTATTTTGCAAGAGTAGCAGCACTTTCGCCATCTATACATAAAGGAAAACAACCAGACAACAGATGAACTGAATCTTCATTACAGATTTCTGTACGTAATGCGCAAAAGTTAAATATGCCATATGGCATCATCGGGCTGGAAAGGGTTAAAACGACGTAACCACGTTGCCAAGTCGCTATCCTAAGCTATATACCCATAGTATCGACTATAGCGTGATAGTCGTATCACACCAAGCACTTCACTATTGGTGAACTTATATTACAATACCAATGCATTGGTCTGCTTTTTTTCAACTCAGTAACGCTTTTACTGCCTGATCAATTGCAAACAAATTATGTTTTACTCATTTCACATCTTCAAACCAACTTGAAATATATTTGAGACTGTAATTTATAGAAATTGATTATTTTATTGACATAGTTAAAATAATAGGGTAACCGTGTCTCCATCTGTGACTTTGCCTTCTCAATTTATTATGTTGCCGGCAAGTTATAATAATTGAGGACCTTACAGGAAAAAGAGGGCAGCTCCAGTTTTATTGCTTTTTCAGAAACTAAAAAAAACTGTTTTAAAGTTTTAAAAAATATACGAGATAAAAAAAGCGTTTTTGGTGCTATAGATAATTATATTACTAATAAGATAATGGGTATTTAATTTTTTTTTTAATTAGGATTTTTTCAAATGTCATCATCAGTACCAGACACTAGAGCTGTTGTAGCTTCTTCGGAAATATTTTCGCTTTTTAAACGTCGATAAAATTCCATTTTATCAGGAGAAACATAGTTATTGGCTAGCTGCATCACATCTTTATATTTCGCATTTTTCACGGGTAAGGGTGTTTTGTATACTGGAGAACTTGGTTGGAGAGTAGGGTAATTTTATCCAATCTTTAAAATGGAAAAATGCGAAAATAAAAATAAGCCTGTAGATATACTAACACTGATCACGTTTGCATTGTCCTTACTGTACTAAAAAAGACGATATGTGGAAGTTTTAAATTGTTTTTCTATATTCTTTTCAATAGCTGTAGTAGATTTATTAAACAGGTGGAAAAACTGTACTATGGTCATGTTTTTGTTTTGGGCGGCGGCATTGTCGGAAAACTTTATCTTTTTTTGGGAAGAACATTGTTGATATAGTAGAATAAAAAACATATAATCTCATTTGGTGATTTTCTGGCTGTAGTCTCATTACATATGAAAAAAATGGGCTTTGTTGGTTTTACTTAAATGAATACAGAAGTAGTCCAAAGCTGTCGCTTATAAAATGCTTCGCTTGATGGAACCTTTGGCAATAGTAGATTTTGTTGATAATCAAAAGTTAATACTTCAACACTCTTATCTTCCCTATTTCTCTTTTTATTTTTTTCTCTTTAAGATCGGCAAAAAAAGTTGAAGCTTTAGTTTTATGATGAGTTTTTTGCATTTGCAGTTCTTCTCTTTCTTTTTGGTCAACAGTAGTGTCTTTTAACTTGTTATGTAGCAAACCACATTTTTTGCATTTTTATTGAAATATCTAAAATAAAAATCGTAGGAAACTCTCGGTTTATACTCAATATTACCGATCCTCTCCGGTTTATTTTTCTCAATGTATAACTCGTACATTTCTTATGTTTAAATCTGGAGACAAATAAAATCAAGCACTTTTCTGCCTGCTGTAATGCTGTAATGAGTCGCGTCGTGGAAAGCTTGTAATGTGGGCATCTATATTTTGAACATAGCTTTCTGAAAGCCTATTTGCCCTGCTTTAATGTATACCACGTTGGCTAATGGAAGCTGATATGTTATCTCTAACACGAAAGGATTTTGAGACATTGTCCACACATATCTTATATATTGATGCAAAAGCGCGTCTGCAAACCCTAATAGTTTGCTTGCCTAGTTTAATGCTATATGCGTGCGCGCAGCTTTGATTTTTGCCTTAGCCAGGTTTGGCACAAGGCCGTTGAACATTCTTAGTCGTAATTAGTTCTCCTAAATATGTATTCTGAATATTTCTTTCTGCTAGATTTTAAAGCATTTAAACTTACATTTACAATCTGGTCCTGTTTTTCTTGCTTCTATTTCTTTTTCTTTCTAATTTATATAGCTTTTTCCCTGAGCAATGTAACTCTTTATGACGTTACGTTTCCAATAGGCTGTATTAACGCTTTTTCTTGTCTTTTCTTAGGTTGTGTTACTTCTTCTTCAGCATCAGTACTCTTTATTGGCAAAGGCTCCTTATTGTGCAAAAAGGAGGCAACTCCAGAGCTGCATCTTTCTTGCACCAAACGAAAATGGGGGCAGCTCCCAAAACTCGTATACCTTTTCTAGTAAGAGTTGAATTTGCCTACTTTTTGCACCAATCGGTGCGGTCTTTTTTGCTTATATTTAAGCATGTATAAGATAAAAATTGGCCAAAATTGGAGCTGTCCCCCTTTTGCTGCAAGGTCCTCAATTAACAAATTCACACGGTGTTATGCTATATAATATAATTTAAGAAAATTTTAAGAATATTTATTATTTTCAGGTTGGCCGCCGCCCACGAGGCGGCAGCACTACAGGCCGCGCAGGGCACATCTGCATATTCAAGCAGAGGGGCGGCGGGTACCAGCTTCTTGGGCGGGGGGCTGCGCAGCTCGTCAGCTGACGCGATGGGCGGCCAGCAGGCCCCAAATGCAGGCGGCTCCTCGTCGCTGTTTCTCTTCTCCGAAGAGAACATCATCAGGAGATACACCAGGTTCATTATCGAGTGGCCATATCCTTTTTTATACAACCTAAATGGGGTTTTTAATACTTTTTAGTACAGAAATTATTTTAACCCATATGCGAGAGACCGTCAAAAATACAAACCGATTTCTAAGACCGCGAGAATGTCATTTCTGATAAACCACATGAACTGAGTAATGTTTTTAAATTAATGTAGTTTCTGTGATAGCAAGAACCTATTTAATTGAAAATATTTATCCACTATTCTCAAAGAGACTTAGATATGTAACAAAGACAAAATTTAACTTAAAGTCAGTCTTATAAATAGAGCGTTTAATTGTTGGATTATGAGCAGGAAAAAACATACCTCATTGAAAGTTGAAAAAGTAGTCCATACTTGCAGTGGAGTTAATATGTCAATGGGTAACTAAAAATGCTTCGGTCATCCTCCACTAAATTTATTTAAAAATTATTAATTGTACATGTTTTGGACATATCCATCATCAGGGTTACAAATTGAGGGTTCTCGTCAATACATATACACCTACTGTGTAGATCCAGTTTTAGTCCCTTTCTCATGCATCTTAATAGGCCATTTTTATTCAGTTAGTTGTTTTAAACTTTTGACCTTGCCGAAGGCACTATAGCTTTAATATGTATTGACGAAAGCCCTCAATTTGTATCCCTGATGATGCACATGTTATGTGTCCGAAACATGTAGGATTAATAATTTTTAAATAAATTTAGTGGAGGATGACCGAAGCATTTTTAGTTACCCATTGATACCTCATTTAGCTAAAATAAAAATATTATCTACAACATCGTGTATCGTTATTGAATAAAATATGAGCTTTAAATCATTGAATATTACTAAAATTCGATACATAGGAAAGAAAGAAAAAGTTATTATAAAAACTTAAATCCTGTTAATTCCAAGCTTAATTTTCTCTATTGTATCCTAATCTCAGTAATATCTTTGTTTAGACTGTGTGTTTTAGATGTAAGCCTTAGGGACCAGGTCGAGTAATTTGCGTGTGAAATTTTTAGGAGATTAGGTAGGAAACTTTCTATTCTTAAATCGACTAAGTTGACAAAATTTAGTCAAAATTATTTACCTGAGTTTCGACGAAACCAACATTGCAATTCACATTTTAATAATTATAATACTAAACATTTAAAATCCAAAATCGACCAACATGATTTCATTATCTCCGCAATCTTCCCACATTATGTGAAGAAGATTTTCGGAAGAAGGCGGATTTTCTTGATACCGAGGAGTTTCAATGTTTGACTACGGATCCTACAATAACATTTTTCCATCAGAATAAAAAGTATCCTACATGGTCTTTATTAACATTGGAATTTTTCGGTGTGGAAAGAAGCTCTTCACTCAATGAACCTTAAAACTCTTCTATTCTACAGGCAATCAAACAAGTGATATCTTGTAGTTGTGGATTCTTCTTGTACAAACTTTTTTCTTCGTTAAATGTTTGAGTTTTGAGAGAGTTTTAATTTGCTAATTTTTAAAAGGTATAAATATACCAGATAATGCAATTTTAATTCCTTTAGAGGTCGAAAACCTTTTTATCAATATAACACCTACTAACTGCATTCAACTAATAAAATTATTAATAGCAAATTCTAGTATACCCAGGTTAATCTCTTTAGAGTCAATTTTCCTATTACAAACGGCAAAACTTTTTCAAATTTTATTGGCCAATTACTGTATGAACAGAAAGCTGGCTTAATCCCTTCCACTATTTAAAGAATTAAGTATAATTAAGCAACTAGCAGTAAATAATGTTTTTTTTCCACCATAAAAAAACTTTTTTTTAATTCATAAATAAGGATACATTCTCCTATTATATTTTACATTAAAAATTTTGTAAAATCTACTAAATTCGGATCATTAACATTTTCAGTTTAACATCTCTTTAACTTGCAAATTTTTTTAAAAATAACCCTGAATTTACAATAGCCTTTAAAATTGTAAACACTTTGAAAAAACGCCTGGTAAAGACAAAGGGTAAAACGGAGCATACATTGAAATCTGGGGTATACTCTTTGACTTGTGGCTGTGAATGTTAATAAGTCTGCGAGAATAATTTGTATTAGAGTAAAAGAAAATCTGAGCCTTTCTAATAAGTATAGGAACACCGATGATAAAGAAACAAAGTCAACGATTGCAAACCCCGGGGAGGGCCAGGGTAGAATAGCCTTCCGGTACGCTCTGCCTGTGGTAAAAGGCGACTAAAAGAGCAACCCCTTTTGTGGTAGATGTTGTCCACTTGCATCGCCCGGTTCAATACCACCACATAGGACTTAGGCAGCCTGAAGTGGTTCCATGGAACTCACGTTTCGCCGCCATGTCGATGTGTCCGGTTTCCAAAGAGAAATGGAGAAGAAAAATAAATGCATGATGGCGCCCTCACGACCAAAACTTTCCGGAGGTAAACTCGCCTCCCATTCGGATCTCCGGGTGGAGGCTGGTCGGGGGGGTCCATCAGGCGGATCAAAAAGCCTAAAAATCAATTTCTGCAACATCAGAGGCCTAAACACTAATATTAATGCAGTACACCAACACCTGCAATCAAATAAACCTCACATTCTGGCATTAGCAGAAACAAAGGTGAAACCTTCAACAACAAATGTTCACCTCATTTATCCTGGATACGATCTACACTCCCGATTTCGACTAAGCTTTGGATTGGTAGTATTTGTCAAGAACGATTTGAGTTGCCAGCGGGAGGAAACGCTTGAACCTGCGGACTTCGACGTCATGTGGTTCAAAATAATAGCCAGTGGTGCCACGAAATTTATCTGCTGTATCTACAGACCTCCAAGCGATACCCAATATAGACGGCTCTTTTTGAACCTCGTTGATTGCATTAACCATCTGAATATTGACTACCCAAGCGCAGAAATCATCGTCATGGGTGATTTTAACGTTCAAAATATCAACTGGCTGCGCTTCTGCAACAAGAACAACGATGAAGGACGAGAAGCTGAGCTACTTGCCACCATATGCGGGCTTACGCAGCTTGTGGAGGAACCTACCAGAATCCCCGATCGAGACGATGAGTTCGCGAGTCTTCTAGATCTGGTCTTGGCTTCAGACCCTGACTCGTACACTGTATCAGTACATGCCCCCCTAGGAACATCGGACCACAAATTGATAACAGTCTCTTGCCAGTTGGAGGTTAAAACGCAGGATCCTCCGATGCCGCGGAAGGTATGGCACTATAAATCAGCAGAGTGGAACCATCTTCGGGAATTTTATCGCTTATTCCCTTGGAAAGAAGCCTGCTTTAGAACCAATAACATTTCAGAATGTGCAAACCAAATTACAGAGACGATCTTGGCAGGAATGGAAGCTTATATCCCTTTTTCTACTAAATGCAGATCTAACAACAAGCAATGGTTCAACCTGAATTGAAAAAAGGCAGTAAACACTAAAAACGCAGCATATTGCAAATGGCGTCAACATCCTTCCATCAAAATCGGAGAAACTTTTTTGTCTCCAGAAATAGCTGCAAGCGAATGATTGATGAATGCAAAGAGAGTCACAACAACAGGATCAAAAACAAACTGCTATACTGCCCAAATGAAACAAGATCTTTCTGGTCGATATCGAAAGCCGTAAGTCAAGGTTTTGCTAAGTCGGCCTTGCCACCCCTAACAGCAGATGATGGTTCTATCGCGGTAATAGCAAGGGAAAAAGCCAACTTACTGGGTAAACTCTTCGCGTCCAATTCTACTCTGCACTCGCAAGGCAAAACACCGCCATATTTGCCAAGGGTGAATTCATCGATGGGAGAAATTTCGTTTCCCCAACGAATTATAAATAAAATTCTTAAAAGCGTAGACACCAACAAAGCTTCTGGACCCGATGGAATTCCAGCCCTAATACTAAAACGTTGTGCAGACGAATTGACTCCTCCTTTATGTAGACTATTCACGGCATCGTATAAGCAGGGCCAATTTCCAACAAGCTGGAAAACTGCTCGAGTGCAAGCTATACCCAAAAAGGGTAAGAAGACGATGCCCTCCAATTACCGCCCGATTGCACTAGTTCCAGTAATATCGAAGATTATGGAGAAAGCAGTCAACCAACAACTGTTAAGATATCTGGAATCATCTGGACTAATCAGCGATCATCAATACGGCTTCCGAAAGCTCAGATCCACCGGCGATCTTCTGGCTTACGTCACACACTTGTGGACAGAGGCCATGGAGAAGCACGGCGAGTCCCGCTCAGTCGCTCTTGACATTTCCAAGGCATTTGATAGAGTGTGGCATGAGGGACTACTAACCAAGCTCTCCTCAATCCGCAGTTTCGCGCAAAAATTAATGGCAAAGTTATAATCTTTGGTTCACTTTACCGACCACCATCTATTAATCTTGGTTCTTGTTTGGACGATTTGGAAAATTCTATAGTCAGTTTTTTAACTCATTCTGATAATGTAGTTTTTGGGGGAGATTTGAATGTAGATATGTTGGATACTGGCAACCCTGGGTATATTTGTGTTAACAGTCTTTTAATTAAATATAATTTAACCCAAGTGGTTCAGTCTCCAACTCGAATTTCAAACATTGGAGCCAAGTTAATTGATGTTCTTGTTACTTCGGCTCCTGGCTTAATCACGGATGTGCAGATTATTAATTTGGATGACATATCCGATCATTGTTTAGTATTAAGTAAGTTGAACCTTGAAAAAACCCGTACACCAAAGTCTTTACGTACTTACAGGGACTATTCAAATTTTGTTTTCGTAGATTTTCTTAATGACATTTTAAAAATTAACTGGCAAAATATATTTAACCTTACTGATATTGATGAAATGGTAACTTTTTTCCAAAAAAACGTAATTGATGTATTTGATATTCATGCGCCCTTTAAAACCTCCAAGTTCACTAAAAGTAATGCTCCATGGATTACTGACAATATACGATTTATGATGAAACTTAGACAAAAAGCCCTCACGAAGTATAAGAAACTAAAAACTGATGCTGCGCTTAATGAATACAAACAAATTAGGAATTTTGTAACGGGTGCAGTACGTAGCGAAAAGAAATCCTACTTGAATGAACAGTTTAAATCTACCCCTACTTGTTTTTGGAAAACATTGAATTCTCTTAACATAACATCTAAAGTTTCTCTTTCCATAATTATTAGCGATTCTCGAAACGCACCTGTTGGACTTAATTCTTTTTTTATTAATAGCATTCCCAAGGTAAATACGGTATGCACTAATAATGGCCTTAAAACTAAGTATACCAACAAAGTACACCCTAATGTTAAGAAACTATTTCAATTTAAAGAAGTTTCTGAAAAGCAAGTTGAAAAAATAATTTGTAGTATAAAAACTACTGCAACTGGTTCTGATGGCATGGGCATTAAAATGATTTCACTTTTAGTTTCTTATTTAACACCCTATATAACTTTTATAATTAATAAAGCACTTGTATTATCAAAATTTCCATCTGAATGGAAGAATGCTGATTTACTGCCCATCCCAAAAAATAATACCCCTACGGAATTTTCTCATTATCGACCTATAAGTATATTGCCAACCCTTTCTAAAATATTGGAAAAGGCCATGTATATGCAATTAAATGATTTTTTTAGACTTAATTCCATAATTCCTAGTACTCAGTCAGGGTTTCGATCGCAGCATGGTACCATGACAGCACTATTGCATGTATGTGATGATATTTTTAGTGCTTTGGATAATAGAGAGGTTACTGCATTAGTGCTGCTGGACTATAGCAAATCGTTTGATACTCTGGATCACTCTCTTCTTCTTACCAAACTAAAATATTTTGGATTACACGAGTCGGCGCTGAGTCTACTTTGTGATTACTTAAGTAATAGAAAGCAAAGAGTGCGCTTAAATTCCACCTTTTTAGAATATTTAAATATTAATCAGGGAGTTCCTCAAGGCAGCATTTTGGGGCCACTACTATTTTCGATTTATACTTGTGATTTTTCTGAATTCCTGCATAACTGCAAGTCTCACCAATATGCAGATGACGTCCAACTCTACTCAGTTTTTCCGATAAATGAACTGAATACTGGCTTAGCACGCATTAATACCGATTTAAATCAAATTGTACAGGTGTCTAATTTTCATGGGCTGGCTCTCAACGGTACTAAATCTAAACTATTACTTTTTGGAATGCCTAAATCTTATCATTTGAATTTAAATGTTATTATCGATGGAAATATTATACAACCATCTGACTGCGAAAGAAACCTAGGCATTCTTCTTGATAATCAGCTTAATTTTGTAAAACATATTTCCAGTATTTTACAAAAAGCCTATTATAAATTGAGAATTTTATACATGCATAAGGATATTTTATCTTCTGATGTTAAACTCAAATTAAGTGATTCGTTGGTTCTCTCTTTAATTAGCTATGGTAGTGTACTCTTCTGGCCAGCTCTTGCTCAAAAGGACAAGTTAAGCCTACAAAAGCTACAAAATGCTTGCCTAAAGTTTTGCTACGATAGAAGAAAATTTGATCACGTCACCCCGTTATTTCTTGCCTCTGGCTGGTTGAATTTGGATGAACGTTATAAAATCAATATGGCTGTTCTTGTTTATAAGGTACTCCATAATAAACTTCCCCAATATCTATACGACAAATTATCCAGTCATAACAGCATACATGGCCGTGAAATGCGCCACTCTGCAAACTTTTTGATACCAAATCATAGAACTTCCAAATTCCAATTCAGTTATAGTGCGGTTAAGGTATATAATTCATTGCCAAATAACCTTAAAGCTAAAACCTCGGCTGTCTTATTTCGAAAAGCTGTCAAATCTTACTTTTCTAACACTGCGAACTAATAACTAAAATATAAAAAATATATATTTCATTTAATTTTAAGTTATATCACTAATTACTTTTTTCTTTTATAAACTAGATATAATTATAATTATTTTAATAATTAATTACGTCATGTGATATAAGCAAAATTCTATTTTAGGTTTCTTATAATTTTAGGCTTCTCTTTTTTTCTTTTTTTTCTGTATGTTTTTTCATAATGTTTAAAACTTATTCAATTTATTTATTATTTACATTGTTATGCTTTCGTATGTTAAGTTAGCAGTGCGGTTAGATAGAGTAGCCCCAGGCTAGATCTCGCCGCATTTTTGGATAATAACTTTTGTAACTATTTTCGTAATATAAAGGCATTTATTATTATTATTATTATTATTAAGCGGCATACAAAACTCATTATTGAATTGGATCAAAAGTTTTCTTGAACAACGAACAATCCAAGTAGCCGTCGATGGATACCTCTCCGACAAATTTAACATTAACGCTGGAGTCCCTCAACGATGTATTCTATCCCCCACCCTTTTCTTGATATATATCAACGATTTGCTAAAAACCACTGTCAATCCAATCTACAGCTTTGCCGACGATAGCACACTTATTTCCACATTTAAGTCCGCCAAACCAACGACAGCCGCAAGTTCTCAGAATCTTAAGCAGCAACAAGTAGCTTCAACCAACAACGATATTAGAGCAATCTTGGAGTGGGGCAGTAACAATCTGGTCAATTTTAACGATAAAAAAACGCAGGCTGCAGTATTTACGATGAAGGCTAACCTTGGTGGCCCGGAGCTGGTTATGGCAGGGAAAACATTGCCAATGAAATCATCTTTACATCTTCTAGGAGTCGAGGTCACCAACAGTGTGTCCTGGCATGACCACGTTGCCGAGGTCGCCAGGGCGGCTTCCAAAAAACTCGGAGTGCTTTTCAAAACGAAAAAACTGTATACACCAGAACAGCTGCTGACTTTTTATAAGGCTCAAATACGCCCTTCCCTCGAGTATTGCTCGCATGTCTGGAACTCTCCACCCAAGCATAGTTTAAACCTGCTGGATTCTATACAGAAGAGAGCTATTCGTTTTATCGACAAACCAGAACTGACAAAGAGTCTGGATAGCCTGGAGCACAGGAAAAAGGTGGCTGATCTCTGTGTATTCTACCATTATTATCACGGTAAGTGCTCCTCTGAGCTGCCAGGTCTGATTCCACCCAGGGCTGTTCCGGCAAGAAGGACGCGTTTAGCAGTTGCGGCTCATCAACATCGAGTCCACCTGCCTACCCCAAGGACGTCGCTGTATACTCATTCATCTGGAGAACGGAGAACTTCTTTGTGGAACGGGCTTTCACCTCACATATTTCCCGACGCATACAACCTACAGCGATTCAAGATAAATGCCCACAAATATCTTCGCGCAAGCACCACTCCAAGAGTGACATAGGACTTTCCTCTTGTGCTTGTGTTTACCATAAAAAAAACCATCTTTTGTCAACTGGTCACAATTTTTCAAAAAAACTAGATTTCCTGGAAAAGCTAGAGATTACAAGAGCCAAAAGAAGTCCAATTTTAAATTGTTTCAACGACATGTTTGAACCTAATCTCATGTTTAATAGAGAAAAAATATTTAATATCCTGCAATAAATTTAACTTAAAATTTTATCTCATTATTACAATACTTCACATAAATTAATGTAATACTCCGATGTCCTTTAAAACCCGGTTTGGCTACAAGGTTAGTGCTTTGAAGTTTAGATCCGAAGGTCCCAGTTTTCTATCACCATTAAGTTTAAAAAAATATTTTTATTTATGTTTTTCATGTTTATATTTACTCGTATGTTTTATAAAGAAATATGTATAAAATACATCGGATTTTAGTGATACTTAATATTTTAAGATTCATATTTTAGTCAATACACGCTATTGGAGATAATATTTTCATTTTTATTCTACATGTATTTTTTTACTTATAGTGCGTATCATTGTACTTAAAAGAAGTATGGTTCTTCTGTAATTTAGTGTTTAACTATAGCTACCTGATTTTAATTTAGGGTTTGATGATGCGGTAAGTCGAAACGCGTAACTCAACAAATAGCCGCTGCATTTATGAGACTTCTTAAAGTTGCATTTTCTCCTGGTTAGAAACTATTTAATTAAACATTCACTTAAAGGATAGTTTACACGCAATTCACATTCGATCTGAACTAAGTAGCGAATAAAATAGTATATATCATACGAATAAATCAAAACATATAAGCGCGGTTTATACGAACATAAATGTAATAGTGATATTTCTAGTACTCGATATAAGATTGCGTACTAAAATATGAGATGCTTTGGTACCCAATTATATTGTAGATGCTAGGGAGAATTGAGATACATATGAGATCGGAAAATTTGCATCTGAGTTAAAGTAATTTCTTGTTTAACTAAAGATTTCTATTATAAAAACAAATCGTCCGCCCAGCAGGTAAGTTGGATAAAACTAAATTTAAACTTAATAGCAAATGTTATTGTTTTATTTGAATTTTAACAAAATAGTTACAATCAAATCTTAAAATGATGTATATATTTTATTACAATACATTTAGATGCAAAAAGCTATATTACTTACTATAACTAAAAGATCATTATTAAATTTCTAAAATGAGAGCTAAGATTTATAAGCAGAGTATCTAAAAAAAATGCACTACTTATTTTGCTTATAGTATCTATCAGAGCTATTCTTCATAAAAATATTTGCACACAAATATTAATAAATATTTTTTGGTTCTTTTAAAGTTCGCCTTTCATCTCTTGTTGAGCGAATAATTTTTGTAAATCCTTTTCAATGCTGCTCGGCGAGGTCGTTGGAGCATATCTATCCACTACTTGTCCGTGCTGATCGATCAGGAACTTAGTAAAGTTCCATTTAATGCCATCAACCAAAAA
This sequence comes from Anthonomus grandis grandis, assembly GCF_022605725.1. Lineage (NCBI taxonomy): Eukaryota > Metazoa > Arthropoda > Insecta > Coleoptera > Curculionidae > Anthonomus > Anthonomus grandis. The sequence goes on from NC_065555.1 coordinate 25,880,052, forward strand.
TCCTCCCTGCTGCGATTTTAAGTATTTCCATAAAGGGTGGGCGTTTTCACCATTTACTTGGATTTTTGAGAATAAATCGAACTGGACTCCTAAAAATAGAGTAAATGTAAAGTAAAAATGTCCGGTCATTCATGAGGTTATATTTGTAAAAGCAGTGGGAGGGAGAGCGCTACATACGATGGAAAATATTGCGTTGTATAGCGGAAATGTGGTGGAAATTTGAAAATTGCATTTGCATGTGCAAAAATAGCATAAACAGCAAACGGACCAAAAATTAGATTTTTCAAATAAAGGTTTGTACTAAATTTTACTGCCTAAAATGTTTTATACACGTTCTTCAAAAAACTAAAAATATAATTATAACAATTAAGCAAACTACTATTATTTTATAAAATATATAATATTGCAACGATCTTAACCGCCGCGAATACACCAGCTGTTTTCCGTCATTCTAAAAAACCACTCAGTAGCGCAAATGGAAGGCACACCGCGCGACATCTCTAGGAACCTGTGAAAGGTTAGCGAATCTTCTGGAACAATGGTCTAGCTCAGTGTTACTCAAACTTTTTTCGTGACGGAACCCTTTTAAAAAACTAAATTTTTAACAGAACCCTAAACTCTAAACTAAAAGCAAAAGCACTTATATGTGAATTATTTATTAATAATCATACAAAAAAAGATAGATACAGTAAGTAGTAAGTTAATAAGCAAATGATAACACTAAGTTCATTTAATGCGAGGCATGTAATTGTTTTTTATTTCTCATTAACTGGGTAATGTCAGGCTTGATAGAAAAAAGTTGAATTCTCATGTCTGGTTCGGCATCCAGTCTATTGCGGTATTTTGTTTTTGTAGCTGTATATGCTGAAAATCCCGTTTCAAACAAAAACGTTGTTGGGACCGGCAAAAGAACATTCAAAGCTTCTGTGGTAAGTTGTGGATTTTCATCACGAACCCTGCACCAAAAATCATTTAGTGAAATTGTTTTGAACAATGATTCCATGCTTGTATCCGATGTCATTTCTAGAAATGATTCATAGATCTGATTTGACATATTTTCAGGCTTCTGCAATTTAGATGAAAAAGAGTTTTGAATCCATGAGTTTATTTTCAGTTTTGTATTCTGTTCTTCAGGAAAGTAAGATTCAAAAGTCCCTTGCAGATCATTGAGATATTGCACCAATTCAACAAATATTTCCTTTTGAACTATTTCTGTATCACTAAGACTATGGTGACTAAGGAACTTACTTAGCAATGAAAAACTTTCGATTTCTCTCTTACCAAAACAAGTAATCCAAAAATCTAATTTTCTTTTAAAGGCAGTTATTTTGTTTTTAGCTTTGAAAACTGTTGTCTGTTTTCCTTGTAGTGACAGGTTTAATTCGTTAAGTTTTCCAAACATGTCTGCTAAAAATGCTAATTTAAATAACTAGCTTTTATCGGACAAACGGTATTTTAAATTAAAAGGATAAGAAAATCTTCTAATTCTGTTCTTAGTTCAAAAAGCCTTGTCAAAGTTTTACCCCGAGACAACCTAACCTCGCTACCATAATCTTCACATAATATTGAGAACAATCGGGATTGTAGTGGACGTGACTTGACAAAATTAATTATTTTTACTGACTCAACAAGAACCAATTTTAGATTTGGTGGCATTTTCTTAACCGCGAGTGATTGTCTATGCAGGATGCAGTGGCTGGAACTACAATTTGGCGCTTTCATTTTTATTCGTGATATTGCTCCTGTTATTCTACCTGTAATTACCTTGGCTCCATCGGTACAAATATCAATGCAATAATTCCAATCGAGTTGGTTTTCCTCAAAAAATATGTTAATGGTGTTAAAAATTTCTTCTCCGGTTGTGTTAGTAGGCAGCGATGAGCACATAAGCAAGTCTTCTTCGAGTGAATGTTTATATGGATATCGCACAATTACAAGCAAGATGGTCAGTCAGCAACATCAGTCAACCCATCCATTTGCAAGACGAATTTGTTATTTTGAAGCCGTGAAACCAGTTCTTGTTTTATGTTTGCTGCGATATCTCCAATTTAGCGCGTAACTGTATAGTTCGAAAGCGGCACTGTAGAAAGATGCTTTACAGATTTTTCGTCGAGCATACATTTTGTTATGTCTACCACACATGGTTTTATTAGCTTTATAGCGATAGTGTGCATTCTCCTGCTTGGGCAATGCGGTAACTAACCAAATACGATGCTTTCATGGCCTTTTCATTCACAGTCTAAGTCGCATATATCATAGTTTTTTGGCTTCCTAATAACTGTTCTTCTTTACGTAGAAAAAATTCTCTACTTTTATTTTTGAAGTCATGGGATGTACAGTTTCTAAATGTCGGCGCATCTTAGCAGGTACCATTGGAAACCTGGACTGGAGTGGACTATTAGGAAGGAGTTTGCTCCACAACACACAAAGAGGTGAGCCGTTGGAATCAACAAATCTGAGATTAATGTATGATTCGTCATGCTTTTCACCTTCAGTGTGTCATTAGATGTTTTACTACTTGATGCCGTCATATTACCTTGATTTGAATTTGACGCATCATCCAAGCGAACCACATTTTTTGCAACACCTTTAAGCCAGCGCTCCATTCTTCTTTAACACTAATTTGATTTGGTCAATTTTATGACAAATAGTATCTCTTGACGCACGAAATAGAAAATTTTACAACTACTACGAACAACAACAAGACAAGCGAACATAAAATACTGAGCGCGGTGTGAGTAAATTTGGCGGTACGTTGCTTGATTAGTAAAATTCTCCGCGCCAAACAATCCTCCTTTATATTATACCAGCAACCATCGAATCATCTCGAATTCCTCAGACACTTCGGAGAGCCAGACGATTTTCTCCGAAGTACGCGTCGACGCACGAGCACGAGAAACAGCGCGACGAACTGACCACTTACCATCCACAGGTAATTGAACTCTGTAACTGCAAACATTGTTGGACTTCAACTAAAGGAATAACATATTGAATATGAATTATAGTAGGAAGTTATTTTTTATTGTTTGGACATATATTTCATTAGTCCATTACGTACAATCTCTTGGACAGCCGTCAAGTTAAGGCGCATAGGGCATACAAACAAAGTGATCCAGTTAAACACTTTATGTTTTCTTTTACTTGCTTAGTTTACATTTTGTGAAGCTGGATAATTAGTAGAAGCAAGTTATGCTTTACTACGCGTAGTAAAATGGTTTTTGCCTTAAAGAGTCATCAAGAGTCAGCTGAAGTTATAAACAAATTCGTTTCCAGAAAGACAATTTGCAAGAGAGCATAGAAGACTGGAAAAAGGTATTTTAATCTGACGAGTAAAGGATCAATTGTATTGGAAGTGTTGAGAAAAAAATAATTTTTACGAATGGCGTCCATAAGGGATTTATCTAAATATTATTTAATAAAAGAAAAGTACACCACTGCATTTTTCTAAAATAAAGTTTAGAGTTAAATTTAATTTTAAGCAAATCTGTATTCTCGAGTTTTTTTTATATTATTTGCTATAATTATTATTTAATACACGTTAAGGCATTTCCTGTTTTTTCTAGATTTCTTTTTGTATGATATTCTATTATTACACAATAAGATATAAACGTGTATGAAAAGTAAATCGTATCCTACACAGTGGCATATGATATCGGAGTCCTTTTATCACTAATTTGAGGTGTAGTGATCGAGTGTAAAGACTAGGTATATAATCCCTTGTCAACTTTTTTAAATGCCGAAATTTTCTCCCTTCTGTAAAGAGAATCGTATATGATACAGTGTATGATATCATATATGATACGTATATTCTACAGTTTAATAAATATACCTTGACCATATACGGTTGATAAATATACCAATACTTTTAATTTAAAAACTGTATTTTCAACCTAGATAATGAAAAGTTGTCGAAAACTAAAAACAAACTGAGACTTATCTTAAAACAACTGAATTTTCACTTATTTGCTATAAAAAATGGCACAACTACTGTCGAGAAATAAAATAGGGCGTTACTAAACCAGGTAACAAGGGACGACTAAAACAGGTTTTAGTCGAAAACCTTAAGGTTAGGTGAGAAAAAAATTGTAGATACAAAAACTATAGATTTTTTTACACATAATTTTCTTAAAACTATTTTTTCTCGCGTAATTATTTTCTGCAAAAAAACCGATTTGCATTAACCTTACCCTTACCCCCCACCCACCCCACATACCTTACCAGTAAGAAATTGTTTTCAAAAATCATTGTTTTCCAAAACAATACGCATGAATAACAGCTGGTTTCGTCGTTAGTATCTAATCTAATAAAACAGTTTGTTTGTTTAATAAATATTTACTACAAAAACAGTGCTATTAAATATGGATGATAAATGGTGATTCTTCAAAAGATTTTCTTACTGGGCAAATGTTTGGGGTGGGTGGGGGGTAAGAGTTGTGTTGATGAAAAACAATATTTAATTTAATAACACTGTTCATTTAAATTTTATATATAAATATTAAATATAAAAATAGCATTCTTAGATTGAATAATATGGACGAAAAACAGTGATTTAATTTCAGGTTTAAAACCTAGATATGTAGATCGCGTGTCAATTCTTATAAATGCCTAAATTTTCTCCTTTTTATAAACAGAATCATATATGATATACGTATAATCTACAGTTTAATAAATAAATGCAAATGGTTGTATATTAAACACCCCTTTTAATTGGTTTGAGGCCTGATGATGCTCTGCTTATACAGGGCGAAACACGTGTAGCCAATAAAATTTGCTTATGAGACCGTGAAGTTCTACTGTTTTCTTAAGGATTATTCAAATTTGTTCTACCTTTAGATTTTGCAAATTTCAAAATATCTTCATTAGTTCCTGGCTCTTGACCTCCAAATTCGTTACTTGGAAATCCAAGAATTCGTAATCCGCGGCCTGCATATTTTTCAAAGAGTTGGTTCAGTTCTTCGTAATTTGAATTTGTCAATCCGCACTCGGAAGCTACGTTGACAATTATGCAAACATGACCCTAAAAAATATAAAAATCGTTAGAAAGTTTTCCTGTGTTTATTTTGTTTAATTTAGCATTTTAATTGTAACCATGTCATAATGTCAAATGTATAGATGTTCCACGTAAAGTTCACTCACACACTCTACTTATTTAGATTTTTTTTTTAAAAATGTGAAATTAGCAAATATATATACTTTTAAATGCAAATAATAATTTAAAAAATAGACGTAGAATATTAATAAATGACAGAAACCAGTTGTCGAAAAGAAAAATACATTTAAAATTAGATCAACTTATACAAAGGTTTAATGCAGCGTTTCTATTCTTTTATTTTTCGTCATTTTATAGGCACCCAAAAAGTCTTGTAAATTTAAAACATCTATGCAGCCTTTATCTCTTGTCATGTGTATACATCTATGAGAAAATAATGGGTGTCCCAATAAGAGCGCACGTTTTAATTGGTAAATAAAAGTCATAATTTATTTTAAACTGAGTGTTATTTATATTTTAAACGCAATTAAACGTGAAAAATAATATCTGGCAAATGGCCGCCACGACTTTCGTGACAGACTCTTATTCGTTTTGAGAAATTTTCAATTACATTTTCACATAATTGCGGCCCAATTTCGCTAATAATACGTCTAATTTCGTTTTTCAACTGTGGAATTGTTGGGTTATTAGCGTATACGAGGGATTTTAAAAAACCCCAAAAAAAAAGTCACAAGGCGTTAAATCGCATGATCTTGCGGGCCAGTTCTGGTCTTCATTCCGTGAAATGACACGACCGGGAAACTTTCTTTGTAACAATTGAATTGCTTCACGTGTAGTGTGACATATCGCACCATCCTGTTGGTACCACATACCGCCCGTATCCATACCATCCAATTGAGGCCATAAAAACTCAGTGAGCATATTACGATAGCGTTTGCTGTTCACGGTACCTGCATTTTCAGCCTCGTCCTCTAAGAAATACGGTCCAATTACTCCACCTGTCCAAATCCGCACCAAACAGTGACTCTTAATGGATGCATTTTCTTCTCATGAATGACTCTAGGATTTTCTTCGCCCCAAATTCGGCAATTTTGTTTATTAACAAAGCCATTAAGGTGAAAGTGTGCCTCATTGGTAAACAAAATTTTTTTCGAAAAATCGACATCCATTTGTTGTTTTTGCAATACCCAAGAAGAAAATGTACGGCGCGTCGCATGGTCTACTGGCTTTAATTCTTGGGTCAATTGAATCTTATAGGCATGTAAATGAAGATCTTTTGTTAGAATTCGGTGGGTAGTGCTCTTCAAAATGTGCAACTGCTGTGCACGATGACGGATAGATGTTCCCGGATTCTCGCCAACACTTCGCCAACACTTGTCACGCACTGCGGCAATATTTTCAACAGAACGGCTAGTACGGTGACGCACTGGTGTTTTTACATCCACGACAGAACCATTTTGTTCAAATTTATCAATTAGTCTTTGGACAGTCGTGTGATTTGGTGCATCGTGTCGACCAAAAATGCCCCGCAATTTTCGAACTGTTTCCGCAAAACATTCTCCATATTTAGTGTGTTAATAATAATTCGTTGTTCGACCGTATATCGTTCCATGGCTACTAATGCAAACTGTTTACATTATTCTTTTCAGTTTTTTTTACATATTGCGATAAAAAAAGAATGCTGCGCAATTCAAAACGTGCGTTCCTATTGGGTGTCCTATATAAGAAGTAGAAATTTTTTTCGAGCAATAAACTGGTTAAACTATAAGTTTTACAGAAAAATGTATGAAATAAAAAAATAACAATTAAATTCTTGACAATTTACTAATCAGAAATGAAGCTGTACTTTTACTACCAGTAGTAATTTTTTCCCAAATTTAGAACTTTTTAACTTTGTTCCCCTTGGCTGTATAACTGCGCTCCTTAGAGGTAAATTATAGAGAATGTAATCATCTTCATTTTGTTTTATACATTTTCTTTACGACCTATAGTTTGGCCAATAAATCAAATTTAGATTTCCCCAATAAACGACCAGAAGAGAAAGCGATACACATTTTCGTTCTTAAACCTTCCTCGTAAACGACGGCTGACGAAAAACAAAGGCCGCATGGATTTTTGAACTATTAATCATTATAAGAAATCTTTAACTTTGCTGATTTATATCTTCTTATATTATAACGAGTAATATAAAATAAGTTATACAACTATACAGTTTAATCAGAATTGCATTTCAATCATGTCAAATTTCATAATAATCAGTAATATAGGTTCTATTATTTTTCATTCTATTTTCCAACACAGCGCAGATCAAAATAAGGAAATTATAATAATACTTAATTAAAACCTGATACAAATTTAACAATGAATCATCACTGAAGAACACTTAGCACTTCTGCACAATTTTAGAGTCTGCAAAATATCCTGAATTTGATAAAGATCTAGAATGAGATTATTACTATTATTGGTGCCACAGACAGCCTTAGTAAATATATTTTATCTAAATAAATATTATGAAGTAAAAAAAGTGTCCAAGATTACTAACAATCAATGTCAATGCTAAAAGTCAATGTATAAAATACAACATGTATTTGCATACCTGACTAAATAGTTAAAAACATCAAATTGTAGTCAAATTTTTAGGATAAGTTAACATGAGTACAAATAATTCGTTTTACACCTTTTTTTTTACAACATACGTTATTTTTTAATAATTTTTGGGGTAATTAATAATTTTTATATATTCTAATTTCTATATATAAATAATTTCTATAGCACCTTGGTTTCGTATGTAAAAAACATTGTAAGGGTGATCTTCTCGAAGAAAATTCATTCTTATCAGACTTAATCAGCAACATTGACATTTAGTATGGTATTTAACTCAAGAATTAACAGAAAAGATAATGAGGATCACACAGACAAATTCTACTACTGATGCCTTATAATTAGTAGATAGCTAGACGGTCTACCACAGGTACACAACTGAGACATAAAAATTGAGTTAATAATATTAATAATGAAGAGTTAGAAAAAACTCATGCGTGGATATTAATCAAAGAGATATTGGTTGTAACCCCAATATAAACCTTAACTGAGATGTAAGCCAAAACTACTCTAAAATATCTATGATGAAGACTGTGATAAAAATAAAACAGACCTAGTTAAGGAGTAAACCTGTGTATATCCGAGGGCTCAATTATCTGCAATACGCCACGCGTGATATTTAATGAAGTTGATAAAGTTTCAGATAAAAAACTTTTAGTTATATACTATTTATAGCACCGACATCAAAATGTCCATATATACATCAAAATGGTCTAGAGGACAAAACTATTAAAAGGCAATTATTCTAAATTTGACAATTTATTCAGAAATCATTAAAATTAACCAAATCTAGATGTTGTGTCCCGTTTCAAATGGTCAAACATACTAGAATATATACAGGAACCATAAAGAAGTAGTTTAAAATCGCCGTTTGACGCCGTTTCCAAAATACAGGTATGAAAATTAATAAACAAAATCGATTTTTTATCATCTGTATTAAAAACGCTTTTAGTGATTTGAATGAGATTCTTAGGTTTTAAATAATAGATGGTGATTTTGATTCGACCTGCAGGGACGGACTTCCAGCACATGTATGTAATTTTTTTATAAAAAAAAAGACATGCCATTGTTTTTTTGAAAAAAAAAAGTTTTTTTTTAAATATTTTATTAATTTTTGATAAAACACATCCCTTGCATTTTTGAGCTCCGACGCACCGTTTTCGTGCAAAAAAATTAAATCCATACAAGGATCCTTCAAAACTTTTTTGTCACAATGAAAAGTTTAATATCATTACAATGAAAAATAAATAATTTAACTAAACAATAGACTATTTAAATAAAAAAAAATAAAAAGCAACTTAAAAAGAATAAATTAGGCAAAAAAATTTTAAACAATAAACAATTCAAACCAAATGCTCCGAGTGTCCTGTATGCATTTTCACACATTTTCTGCTCCTGTTGACCCAAGATGCCAAAGTCCTCTGGATCGTTTCTCAGGAAATCCGCAGCCACCACAACTGTAGCAACTAGACAACTCCACAACTTCTCTGTTTGTGACAGGTGTTGCGTAGATAAGCTGTTCCATGGCGCCCCAGACAAAAAAGTCTAAGAGGTGTCAGATCAGGTGACCTTGCTGGCTAAGGGACTGGACCACCTCTACCAGTCGCCCTGTTGTTGTAGGTCTGGGGCTGTATTTTTGAAATCATGCGAGAATCTTCGAATGCGAACAAAGTCGAGCGGCAAAATTCGCACACTAATTAAAAATTGCATTTTTGAAGAGCATTCGAAGTTTCATTCACGTCGAAGATTTTTCAGCTAAAACTGCAAAAGCCTTGTCGATAAAAGTAGCGGACAGAATGGATTGAAAGAGTTCACGTGCATAACCAGATATATCCTCTTTCAGAAAAATTTCAGGAAACACGAAAAACACTCTGTGTATTTATATTTAAAAATAGTAATATTTTAAAAAAAATAGCTTTAATTAAGCAAAAATATATATTTATTTCTCTTTTAACAAACTGAATCAGGTTCATTAATTTGACAAAAGTAATAAAAGGAAAATTATATATGAATTGCATTTTCTTCATGCAGGCAATCGCGCTCATTTTCTTCTTGGGTTTCAAAATTTACCGAAGTATCCACATTGGCTCCGGCGTTGTTACTATGTAATAGGTTTTTGTACCACAAAAAATCTTCCCTGTTTCGCCAATCATCCCCAAAATGCTCCTTTATTTTTTTATATACCTTTTCAGTTCTTTAACATTATACATTTGCCAGTCAAGGTCTCGTGTTTTTACCAAACTCACTTCCGAGTATATTTCAACGTATTTTTCTTTTGTTGTAATGACTGGATGTCTTATGAACTTAAAACACTAAAAGAACACTTTTATTTGACTGGCCTTACAAGAATTAAAAGCGCGTAGAATCACAACTTAATGTCCAAATAACAACTACTAGAATAGATAATAAAAAGTGCAATAGAATACGGATAACTTGTTTATTTGAATATATCCGCTTTTGTTATCAAAATTTGGATATATCCGGTTTTGCTCCAAATGTCGAAGTTTACTTAACGTTTTAAATGGGATTTATTCGGTTTTGCTTCCAAATAAATATATGAACCTATAGAAATGACGAAAATGACCAAAAACCGTCAAAAAACGATTTTTGTTGAAAAGTGGATATATCCGGTTTTGCACCCAAACTCCTCAGATTACACAGTCTCCCTGGAGCACATAAAGAGCACATCAACTCCATCGTAATAGGCTGGCTTAATCTATATAATTTCATAAATTGAGCATTTGAATACATTTCAAATGGGTCAAGAAATGAAGAGTACATCCTATTCCTTCTATCTACCACAGTTCAGTCTCTTCCAGTGCATCGACGACGTTTCTTTGCACAAAATTGTTAAATATTGCCATTCGATTATAGTTGTTTGTTTTTAATAAACAACCAAAAAACAGTACGAAAATACTTAACGAACATACACAATTAAAAAAAAAACAAAGCTAGTTTAAAATCAAAACAAGACAAGTGGCAGAATCAAATTGAAAATCGCACACGAACTTTGAAACTCGAATGATTTCAAAATCCACTCGAGACACTGCATGCGAAAAAGTTCGCATACGATGCGGTGGAAAATACGAATATCAATTTTTCGTGCGAAATCCTCTAATTTTAATCTTCCATTAGGCCCGGCAAAACATCTCGCAAAAATACTAAGTAACTATTACCGTCAAGGTAATTGGGCAGAATGTATCGCTCAATTAAGAATACCGGCCCAAACATTTTGTCATGTGAAATTTATGCTGATACCCTCTGCGTTTTTGCGTGGGGGGTTTTGGTCGCTCCACTCGTGGTTATTGCGAAGATTAATTGACCCCTCGCGCGAAAATCCTTTTTGTCACTTGTAGAGATTGTAGAGATTAAACCTGGAAAATGAGCGTTTTGTTCTGTTTGACGGAGAAACCATTCCCAGAACCTAAGACGACAAGGAGCGTCTCCAGGGACAAGATGCCGCACCTTTTGCAGTTTAAACGGATGAAGATTATGGCTTTGCAGTACTCGAAGCACGGTGTTTTTGGCACAACCAACTACTTACGTTGATTCTAACTTACGAGTGCTATTATTGGGCTCAATTTGAATACGTGCCATAATTTTCTCTTCTATATCAACCGAGCGCCGCCTTGCAACTATTCGATCAATCTGTAAAGCCATCGAATTTTAAAATATTAATTATACAAAAACGCGACAGGGAAAAAAACAGAGTTTTACCAGTTTGGGCAATTCACGATCTGAAAAACGGTGCCTGTACAATCGCTGTGCCAACGAAGCATTTCCTCGCGCTTCTCCATATAAAAGATGTATATCTGCAAGCTCAGTCAATATAAAGCAGTTAGTTTTTACCAGTTTTCTTTTAACATAATTAGAGACAATTAATTAATAATTAATTAATTAGCTTAATTACTACTAAATTAGTGATAATAATAAAAGTGACTTTTGTTTGATTACTGTTACTAATTTTTTTCTTGTTCATGTTATCGCCCCGACAACATTATTTGCAATTGGGTATAGTATCTCGATCTTCTGCAAAAATTGACGTCCAATCCGATCTTCTAAAAAAGTGACTCCCATACCGTAAAAATACGATAGTAGGTATGCACCGACACTAAACATAACAAAAACATGTACACACTTTGTTGTAATTATTATTATAATTATTATGTTATTATATAATTAATTGGAGGATCCTGTTCGAGTAGTTGATTCATTATTTTTAAATGCAGTTAATGAAAACGAAGTAATCATACGAATAAATAAATACGTCTTAAGAATGATAGTTCTCCTAAAATTGATAATTTTACATCTAGACTTATTAAGAAGGCACATTAATCTTTAACTCGTCCCCTGATTCACATTATTAACCTAACTTTTGCCACAGGTAAAGTACCTGAACAATTTAAAGTTTCAGTTGTTTTGCCTATTTTTAAATCCGGAGACAAGGCAAATATCAGCAATTATCGACCTATTGGCGTAATAAATAATTTTCCAAAAATCTTTGAAACGTGCCTTAAAGACAGATTATTGACATATTTAAAGAAAAAAATTTTAATATCCAAACACCAATATGGTTTTCTTAGTGGATCTAGTACCACAGATCCTCTATCAACTTACTAAACAAATAGCTTTTTGTTCAAAATTACACTACAATAGCAAGATTTAATAGAACTAATTTATCTCATGGGGGCACTATGATTATGTCTATAAACAACGATTTTTCACCGGTAACTAAGTTTGATAACTTTTTATCAGAAAAAGTATTTGAATTTTCCATAGTTTACCATAATACATACGACCTTTATATTATTTGTGTATATAGAACACCTGACGCTGACTTACAGACTTTCCTTCAAAAACTACTAAGCTTGCTAGAATCCTTGCCCTTAAAAGGTAAATTAATTTTGTGTGGCGACCTTAATATTGATTTTTCCAGTAAATGTGCTGCTCAAGAATCTCTTCACTCTATTTTCGTCTTAATGGATATAGTAATGCATAATAACTTTCCTACCAGAATAACTAGAAATAGTTCTAGTACCATCGACTATGTCGTGTCATCTTTTGCTCCTGAATTCGTAGATTGTACGGTTTTTAATTCCGGATTTTCTGATCATGAAGCTGCATTAACTAAATTTTCCATAAATTCTAAAGGCAAAAACACGTTACGTAAATTAGGCCGTGTTTTTGGGAAAAATAATTTCTTACAATTCAAGAACTTTTGCCAAACGGCTGATTGGGATTTTCTTTCTGACTATATAGATAGTGAATTTTCTAGTTTTATAAAGTCTTTATCAAGTATTGCAGATAAGTCGTTTCCTCTTAGACCTATCAAAATTAAATATCATAAGCCATGGACCACTAAAGTCTTAGTTGTGTCTGCAAAAAAAATGCGCTCATTATCACACCTGAAAAAATTTACAGACAGCGTATTTTTTCATAACTATGTCAAGCTTTATAGAAAAATGTACCATAAGACTATAAAAGCTGCAAAAGATATTTATTATAATAAAAGGATGATCGAATCAAGTAATGTTGCCAAAGAAACATGGTCTATTGTAAATGAATTAAGAAATAAGACTTCATCTAGCACTATCCCTACTTCACCTGAGAATCTTAATCACTACTGTGTTAATGTAGCTAAAAATTTAATGGCTACCATAATATCTTCTCACGATCCTCGTTCATATCTCCCAAATGAAAATTTACACACCTTCTTTTTTACCCCCATTGTAACAACAGAGCTTCAAACTACAATAAATGAAATAAAAAACAAATCATCATCTGGTACAGATGGGCTCACTCTCAAAATGTTTTTTAATCTGCCAAATTGCACCTTAATCCATCTAACAAACTTAATTAACAAGTCATTCCAAAATTGAGTCTTTCCTACCTGCCTAAAGACTGCAATAATTATTCCTTTGCATAAGGGAGGAGATAAACAACAAGCTTCAAACTATCGCCCAATCGAACTCCTTCCCACTTTATCAAAGATCATTGAACGATTGGTTAAAAAAAGGCTCTTATCGTTTCTGTTTAAATATAAAATTCTTACTACTCACCAATTTGGATTCTTGAGTAACAAGTGCACAAATGATGCTATGTTTTCTCTCTTTAATAGTGTTTACACCAGTATAAATAATAATCATTCAACAGCAACAATTTTTTGTGATTTCTCCGAGGCTTTTGATTGTGTAAACCATAACATCTTAATTGACAAATTGAATCACTATGGGTTCAGAGGAACGCCCCTTGAGTGGTTTAAATCGTATCTCAGTTACAGAAATCAGGTTGATACGACGAAGTCTTCTTGCAAACCAATAGAATGTGGGGTACCTCAAGGTTCAGTCCTGGGCCCTATTTTGTTTCTGATCTTTATAAATGACATGGCCAATCTTAACATCAGTGGCAAAATCTGTCTTTTTGCTGACGATACTAGCTTTACATGGAGCAATCCGGATGTTAGGGCACTACATGCTACTATTTCTAATGACTTAATTACCATTAAATCGTGGTGCGATTCTAATCTTCTGTGCCTAAATGTCTCAAAAACTAAAGTCTTATCATATAAAACTACTATTCAACCCTTCGTACTTAACAACACCAGTTTGGACGTCGTTGAATCTGTGAAGTTCTTGGGACTTAATGTTGACTACTCCCTAAAATGGGACTTGCATATTGATGCCTTATATAAAAACTTAAGTTCAGCATGTTTTGCCTTAAGATCAGTTTCCAGGGAATTAAGTTTTCAAACATCAAAAACAGTTTATTATGCCCTTTTTGAGTCACATCTACGTTACGCCCTTCCATTCTGGGGCACATGCGGTGTGTTTCAATTTGAGCGCATCTTTAAACTCCAAAAGAGAGCAGTTCGGTATCTGCTTGGACTTAATAGCAGAGCTTACTGTCAAGAAGTCTTTAAAAAATATAAGATACTTACTCTTCCCTCTTTATTCATATTGGAATCTATTTGCTTAGTGCGCAAACATAAGTCAGAAATGCCAAGTAGGCCGTCTCACAATTATTCACTTCGCAACGCAGTGCATGATCTTTATCTGCAAACCCCTCGGTCCGAGTTAGTAAAAAGCTCTATTCTATACAGAGCCAAAAAGATGCATGATCAAATTAAATCAATTACTTCTTTTCCTCAATATCATATTGCTTTGAAGGCGTACTTTCTGGAAAAAGCCTTGTACGCAGTGGAGGATTTTTTTCTAGGATAACTTTTTGGGTATCATACACACACTGGCTCTTTTTATATCTTAAAATAGAGAATATAATTATTAGTTTTTTTTTAGTAAATAAATTGCACTTTCATTCTGTATTTAATTAATTTACTGTTATTGGCTATTGTGTTTATTTTTATTGACATTTTATACATCATGATGTATATTGACCAGGTACATTGTTTTTGTACAGTTTTGCATGTATTTATTTTGTTTGTATATTTATTTTAATTTTTTTTTATTTTTGTGTGTTTTGTTTTGTTTTGTTTTTGCATGTTTTTTTTATTAGCTTTGTCTACAAAATTTTGTAATTTTTTTGACAATAAAGCATATGATTGATTGATTACAAATTCAGTAGACAATAATAAAAAGTGTATTGGGGTATTGATACCGTGCCCCATAACCGGCTTCTTGATATATTGTCCAGGTGCGGCATGAAATGCACGGTCTTAAATTTATTGAGAAACTATTTAACAAGTAGACAAAAATTTTTAAAAATAGAAAATATTTTGAGTGATCCCCTGAAAGTAAAGATTGGAAGATTTTCTTCAAGGGACCGTACTGGGCCCATTACTCTTCATTTTGTATATTAATTCACTAACAGATCTAAAAATTGTGAACGGATTTGTAATATCTTATGCCGATAACACAGCAATCATTTTTTCAGATAACACTTGGGATAAAGTAAGGAGAAGCACAATAATGGGCATTCGTAAAATAAAAATATGGTTAGACACATTTAAGCTCTCACTCAACGTATCTAAAACAAATTATATTGCATTTTCTTTAACTGAAGCAAACCGCGCAACATTCCATTCTTTAGATGTAGGTTACGATACTCAACATGAAGATGTAATTAAAGAGGTCTCTTTTACTAAATATTTGGGTGTTATTGGGAGCGAACATATTTTAAATCTAACTAAGAATATTCTAAAGCTATTACGAACATTTTATATCTTAAGGCAAATTTTATGCACAAAATTATTAATATACGTATATAAATCTTTGGTGGAGTCACTAATCAAATATGGTATTATTGTAGTATATGGGAGGTCTGTATCACAGCTCTTTAAATTCCTTAAACGTAGGGCTGAACTATATTTTGAAAGTTGGGTTTGAAAAAAATAAGCTCTACTCAACAAATCTGTTATACTCCAGCGACATTTTTGATGTTCGATAAATCTATATATTAGAGGTATGCTGCTTTATTAAAAAAAATAACGAAAAAAATTACTATGTAATGCATTCTTATAATACCAGAAATTGCGTAAACAAACACTTAGTTACTCAAACAATTCACACAAATTTGAACAAGGGATCTTTAAACTATCTTGCACTAACAATTTTTAATTTAATTCCAAACAACATCAAGATTGTTTATAGGTTCAAAACATTTAGAAAATTATGTAAAAACTTTATTTTCGAAAATAGAACAGAACTTAAAGATGATGTGTATTCATTTGTATGTTTTGTTATTGTGGCTCTTTATTTTTGTAATGGTTAGGATATACTTAAAAAAAATTTTTTTTTTCGTAAAAACAGTTAGGAGCACATGCAGATTCGGTTATCTAGGTGCATAACTTAGTATGTCTATGTTATGCATTATATTTATGTATGTGGATATATGAAGTAAATAAATAAATAAATAAATAAATAATAATTATTATTTATTTTATGGAAATTACCATGAAAAACTGGCTAAAATTGTCGGTGCAAGTCAGTCCCTGCACAAGTCAATTCATCTGCAATTTCTCAAAAAGTTGCCTCACTACCTATCATTTAAAACCTGAAAAAAATCATTTAAAGCGTTTTTAATACAGAGAAAAAAAAACGTTTTTTTGAAAAATTTCAACACTCTGTATTTAGGAAATGAGGCACTTACAACCATCGATGTCCTATATCAAACTACTTTTTTATGGTTCCTGTATATACTGTCGCATTTTGACCATTTGAAAACGGACATCCTGTATCGCTATTTGGCAATGATTTTACATGTCAACACAAAACATTTGGTTATTATTCTAAGGTACAAATAACAATAATAACAACTTGCGTATTTGTCTCTTGAAAGTGGTTTTCTTTGTTTTTCACAATTACAAGTAATAAACTTAAAAATCTAAAATTAATACAAATATATATACAAGCATTTAAGATGTACTTAACTGTACATTTTTTTGAAGATCTAATCGAGTTTTTCCCGGGAATTTGACTAATTCAGTTACTAATAATTCAATTTTAAAAAACTTAAAGCTATAAAACTTATGAAAAGGGATATAAAATTCAGAAAATATAAAATGCTGAGTCATAAAAAATGTCGAGCAAAAGAGTGAAAAGTGACAAGATTGAGAGGTATGACTGCCAATTACGTCAATGTCAATATCAGATGTTAATACCAATCCTCGTGTCGGTGGCGCCGCCTTTTCTAGCTATTGGAACTACTAACTATCAAGTGTCATAAGGTGACCGAAAAGTGCTATGATTTGACGTCTCTCTTATTTTACGTTCTCAAAACTCAATACTCAATACTCAAATATTTATTTCCATAGACTCATACAAATAAGTATCGGATAATCAAAAAATAAAACTATGAGACCTAAATTAAAAAAAAAAGAATATAAGAAAACTACAGTTTTTAACAAACAAGCAAATACGAATTATGGGAGTAAGGATGAGACGCTGCAATTTAAATATTCTGTTACCGTATAAAATGAATTTTTAATTAAAATTGTTTTCACTGAAACTTGTGTGTCAATACTCAAATATTTATTTCCATAGACTCATACAAATAAGTATCGGATAATCAAAAAATAAAACTATGAGACCTAAATTAAAAAAAAAAGAATATAAGAAAACTACAGTTTTTAACAAACAAGCAAATACGAATTATGGGAGTAAGGATGAGACGCTGCAATTTAAATATTCTGTTACCGTATAAAATGAATTTTTAATTAAAATTGTTTTCAATGAAATTATTAACCTTCTCAATTTTTTTTATTTCAATGGGAAGATTATTGTATAATTTCATTGGTAAAACTACTGGACTGCTTGTCACTTTGGTTAATTTATGTTTGGGTAAATCCAAATTTAAGTTAAACCTGAGTTTACAATGGGTACCTTTAGACAAAGAATAGTCAGACAGGTTACGCTTTATATGCATGACCGAGTTGCAAATAAATAGGCAAGGAAATGGTATAATTTTCAAGTCTGGAAAGAGTGTTCTACAAGAAAATGTATAAGGCTTAAATAAAATAGTTCTAATTATTTTTTTCTGGGCCGTAAGAACTTCACCACTTCTAGAACAGTTACCCCAACACATTATGCCATATGACAAACATGACTGGATATAACCATAGTAATCAAGAAGTATCAGGCCAATATCGAATTTATTATCTAACTGCCAGATCACATAGGCGTAAATTGATAATTTCTTTACAACCATATATACATGATAAGACCAACTAAGATGTTCATCGATTAATATTCCTAAGTACTTGACAACCTTATTTTGTTCTATGGTTTTGTTATGTATTTTAACAAGCAAGCTTTTATTCAAATTGGTAAATTCATTTATTATTATATATATTATATATATTCATTCAATTATGGGCAAGACCACTCATACCACAGTCGTTAAATTTGTCCAACATTAGGTTAATATTTATTACATCAAACGCCCTTTTTAAATCAAAAAATAGGCTTACACATTTATTGTTTAATTCCAAATTAGACAAAACATATGAATATAGGGACAAAATTACATCTTGTGTAGAGCGACCCGTCCTGAAACCAAACTGGTATTTACTAAAAAAATTTTCTTTGAGTAGAAAAAACTCCAAACGTTTAGAGAAACACTTTTCAAAAACTTTCGAAAACACCGATAAGAGTGAAATTCCTCGATAATTAGATATCAAATGCTTATCACCTTCTTGAATATGAATAGGGACAACAAGAGAGTTCTTTAGAGCCGATGGAAATGACCCTTCCTGAAATGACAGATTAACAAGATATGTACTCGGTGTCACCAAAAATTCAAGGACGTGTTTAATAAGAGAGCAGGGAATTCCATCATCACCAGCCGAGTGTTTTTTAGTGACAGATAAGAGAATTTCACGTATTTCACTTTCATCATATGAACATAAAAATAATGAATTTAAAATTATTTTATTATTTAATGTTTTTGGCGATTTATTTGTTAAGGCTAAATTCCTATCATTTACAATTTTGTTTACAAACTCAATAAAAAAATGGTTAAAAAGTTCCTGCATATCCCTAAAATTAGAACCGTTTTCGTTAAATATTCTGGAATATTCCGAATTGTTGGTATTATTCTTAATCACTTGCCATGCTGTCTTCGAGATATTATTAGATTTAGCAAAAAGTTCATTATAATAGGTACGTTTGGTTATTTTGGTTTTTTTTAATCTATATAAAGAGTTTGTCCTGACTGACTGACTCATCATCGCAGAGCCCAAACTACAATAGCTAAAAACGTGAAATTTTGCAAACGGGTTCCTTTTATAATGTAGGCACCGGATAAGAACGGATTTTTTCGAAATTCCACCGATAAGGGTTGTTAGCGATATGATAAAATATCGCATAGCGGCATAAAACTGATTAATAAATACGATTGAAAAAGTGCCTCTGTATTATTTATATTTTGGTAGACATAACAACAAGGCGGATCCATGCGAGACTGATACCCGAGAGGTGACTCGACTTAGTCTTACCGCTCGCTCTGCATCTAACGAATCATTTTTAAGATTATTTGTGTCTTGGTTTTATAATAATTATATTATATTAATCGCGCCCCTTGACCTCAAGAAAAACGGCGTGGCAATTGTGGGTTGCATGTACTATCAATGAGGCGAGGCTTCGGATTTTATTTTTATTTTATTTTTGTGTATTGTAGGTTCCATTTACTATTATTGGAGGCTTTCTTCGACTTTTCTTTTATTTTCACGCGAGCAATACCGCGGGCATTCAGCTAGTTTATTATATTTCTTTAAAATATTTTCATTATGTATTGTGTGTTATATTTATAGCTCCTAAACAAATCTTTTAAAAATTGACCTTCATTAATAAAATCTTCTGTCATCCACGGCCTGCAGGTGATTGGACTTTTAGGATAGCATCTTCCAGAGGAAAGGAATCATATACAGCAAACTGAAAAGTGTTCAAAAAATCTGTGAAACTCAGAATCTAAGGAGGATCCGTTACAAAAAATTGAATTACACATTAACAAATTAAATATATAATAACACTTTGTATTTGACACCATAGAATAAAACTTTTTAATATTATATTTCCGTGTAAAGAACCTTGTTTCATAAAAAGATGATATATTAATAGGTAGGAAGGGCACTGAAATAAGCTGCATGAAGTGATCAGAAATATCACCGTGTACAACGCAAACGCGAAAGTCATCGTTATTAACAGATGTAAATATATTGTCAATAGCAGATTTCAATTGATTTTCTATAATTCTTGTATGTTCAATAATAGTTTTATGCAACCCAAAACTCGAGAAAACATTTAAAATTTTCAAGGAATTTTTACATGACGAATCTTCAAAATGTCAACTCGCCACATTTAATAGCCAAAGTGGTAGGCTTAATAACTTCATTTAATAATCCCTTCAAAATATTTACATAATTATCAATACTCTCGAGGGTGATGGATATATACAACCAATAAGATATTTCTGATTATTAATTTTTAAATTACTTATTTTTAAATTAGACGTAAATTCAATAGTCTTTTCTACACAATCTTAGGAAACTTCACATTCATTAAAACTGAGATCCTAGCGGATATAAATTGCAACGCCCCCACCTCTCATATCAAAGCGTGAAAAGTAAGAGCAGAGAAAAACAAACCACCGAGAAGGGACAAAGCCGGGACCGATTTTTCTTACGCATGTGCGAGCTTATTTGGTATACCTGTCTTATTGCCGGTCCCCTGCCAGCCGTCGGTTAGTCCGGTAATATCAGAGAAAAACAAACCACCATGTGGTGGTTTTTTTTGGTGGTTTAGGTGATTTGTTTTTCTCTGGTTATAGGACCGACCATATTCCCACAGAAAATGCCTTTCGGTATGTTTGTGGCTACATTATGAAAAGAGCACTTGAAGTTCATATTAACTGTGATACTTGCACCAATTTCGGCAAAATGTGTGATGAAATGGATATAAATAGATTATTTCTTCATTTTAAGGCTTATAATTCCAATATATGTAATTTTGGTGGCTCTCCTTCAGAAGAGTTTATTTCATAATATATATTTAAATTAAAGGAAATATTCAATTGTAATTTTGAGAAAATGTGCATAAACCAGGGAATATCTAACAATTTATTTAACATAATGAAAACTATTAATTATGAACACCCTTGTGCACATTTTCCAAGAACCTTTATCTTAAAATTATTTATAAGGTTGAAAATATTTTACACCATTAAATATAATAATAGGGTCTTAAAAACAAATAAAGATAAAAATGTTCGAAAACTAAAAATTTTGCGGAATGTATAAATGTACCTAGGTTTAATTTAATTATTGCCAATGTATTTTTGTGTTTCATTTTATAATGAGCCAATATTATTTCCTCAAAAAATGAAAGTTTGTTTAGAAGATTTTTTGTTTTTCATTATTTATCCTAAATGGTAATTTTTATAGTTGGCACTATACCGGGTGACACATGAAAAAGGGAACACGCAATAACTTTTTTATTTTTCAAGATAAACAAATGAAATTTGGTATGTTAATAGAATGGTTATAAAGGCATATTTTGACGTATTCAATTGCTTTTGATCACTTCCGGTTGAACCGGAAATGACAAGAACTTTCTTATTTTAAATGGGACACCCAGTATATTTTTTCATACATTTGTTTATCTTGAAAAATAAAAAAGTTGTTGCGTGTTCCCTTTTTCCTATGTCACACGGTATAGTTTAGGTACACCTATAACTTAACTATACCAACAGTAAATTAATGTAATAGTTTTCATTTCAAATTCCCAATAAAATTTTTAATTTATTAATTGTCGTATTTCTCTCCGTGTACGGAACTATTAAATTGCCAAAACGATTTTTCTCCGTTACTTTATATGTCATTTAAGCCCGCTCAAGGGCACCAAAATTGGACCCCAGAAAATCAACGGTAAATGCGGGTTTTGTCGCTTCTCGGTGGTTTGTTTTTCTCTGGTAAGAGGCTAAAAAATAACCTTCAATATCACTTCATTCATCACTGTTCGTTCTGTTTCGGTCTCTTTGCATAGAGTTCTAATTTAATTTCTTTGGCACTGCAAACCCCTATATTTTACCAGGAGTCCTTTTTTAATAATATTTATTTACTTTACAACCGGTTTCCTGTGGATTTAACAAAATTATGAACGGGCATATTTAAACATAAATACAAGAGATATTTAGTGCAGTAGGATGTGTCTATTGCGATCGTTGCATTCATTGAAAGTGTATTGGGTATATTCTATATTTTTTTTGTTATTTGACACGAATGATATATTATAACAAAAACCCATAAGGAAAGGAATAAACTATAAATACCAACCTTATATTTTTCCAAAGACACGTCATTTCCATAAATATCTTTGGCACTAAAGTCGTATATAGACTTCGCGTTTTTAATATCATTAGAACCAGTTACCCCTAAAAGCGCGTATTGCAGCAGTGCAGCGGCAACCGCGCAAACACGTGTAGTAAACATCGATAACTCTCCTTATAGATAATTAAATTACTCGACAACCAACACGAAACTAATCCGAAAGATGACACAACGTAAACTGAAGTCCAATTTGTCCACTTCGGATTGCACAAACAAGATAACAGCCTTAAAAACAATTAAAATAATAACAATAATTTATAATTATTAAGTGATTTATTTTTGTCGGCGAAAACAAATTTAATGTGGGACAGTGAACTTAAGCCGGTTGCCGTAACAACGATGCCCGGCCTACGCAGGCCTGATGTGAGTGCGCCGGCATTTTAACATTTGCCGGCATCATCACATCGCCACGGAGAATTTTATGGGGAAAATTAAAATTAGATAGCGCGGATGCCATATTATCACTATTATTATTATCGCGCTATAAAATAACCAATGTGATATTTTTAGGTTATCATTCATAGTCTCCGATTAGGAATTTTACAATATACAGGGTATTCATTAAGAATGAGCAATCTCTGAACTGGAGATACTATACACCAAAATATAGCGGTTGAGCTTAATATGTCTTATGTCTACAAATGTTGCAGGTTTACGAGATACAGGGTATTTAAAATTGGAATTTTAATTTGAAATTTCTTAATAATTTTGTGATTTTAAGCTTGAGAATTGGAGACTTTATGTGTTTTGACATGAAAATTACGAAATTTATGGTGAATTGAGCATTATTTATACAGGGCGTTAGTTACACCCTGTTACTTAGGTAAATTACAACATATCTTTTTTCTCTTATCAGTTATGGCTAAAACGATTAGAACATGTAAAAGGCAGTTCAATTTTGAATAAAAGAGGTACTCTTGTTTATTTCATTCAACTCTATCAGTTTTTAAGTTATTTGCATTTTAAACATTCAGCGTAAAGAATCCTAAAGCGAGGTTCTCACGAGGCGAGTTAGTTGATCAAATTTTAATTGATCAAGAAAAATCGCAAGCGATTTGCGTTCTCATGGTTGAAACAGAAATCGCTTCATACGGCAGTTGCTTTCAAATGGCGCCGAGGAAAATTGTGCAATCGTGTATTCGTGAGATTAAAAAAGTTTTAGTTGACGAATTGAGAATTATTTTGAAGTAAGAAATATTCAAAAAAAGACGTAAATGTTGGGTGAGAGTGAGAATCTTGGATCTTAAGAAGAGAGCAATTAGGAGCATTGCAGTCAGTTCTGAAAGAGCTAGCAATCGAGAACAAGGCTGAGTACAGGAACCATCTGCGTATGAACGAGGCTATGTTTAATGAACTTCTTGCTAGAATCCGGCCATACATTTCAAAACAGGATACCAACATGCGAGAAGCCATTCCAGCAGAAGTTAAATTACAAATCACTCTAAGATATTTAGCAACAGGAGATTCGTACTCCAGCCTTGCCTACCTCTACAGAGTTCCAAAAAATACAATTTCTAATTTTATGAAAAATGTTTTAGAAGAAATATACAGGGCCTTGGAAGAGTTTATCAAGGTAAGCAATAAAAAAAAATTATTTACCATAATATTTGAGGCTATGAGTGCAAAAACGGACTAACCCCAATATTATTAAGTGCTAAAAAATAGGTTTAAAAAAATACGAAAATGAGAGTGCGCAAAACCCTTTTAAAAAGACATTTTTGTAGATCGGATTAATTGAATGTTCTTGAGTGTTACTTATATTTGCGGAATTTATTTTAAATTTTTGGATATGGCTAATATTCGATTTTTTTATGTGGGTTAGTCCACTCTGCATTTAAAATTGATTGGGTTTTTTAATGGGTTACTATAACTTAAGCTATTATAAGTATTACGTCAAAACCTGTATTACTCGTATTGCCACGAGAATAAATAAAAAAATATAGAAACTTTATTTTTTTATTAAGTAGGTAGTTATTAAATACGTAAAGTTTGTTCTTCCTCAATTGGGCCAACTACTTCACCTCCAGTTGCTTGAGCGGATGACCTCAGATTTTTAGAAAAATCTTGGTATATACAAGGGATGAATTCCATTAACTCAAGGAGATCTTTATTTTAGCTTCATTAATGGCATTACCATTTGGGTATAAAAGGGGCAGATCCTTAATTTTCCTGTGTTAAAATAAACCTCTTCATTATTCGAGTATCCATTTCTAGCATGTCTTATGACTGTATGCCAGTCTTGAGGTATGTGGATGGAATTTCTTTTCTTTTTCTATGATTCCGAAATCTTGGTCGCATGGTAAATAGGAATGACCACTTACAAGGAATTTATGATCTATTTCTTCTATAGTAAATAATGGAGATGCAGTAATATAGTTACATATCAATGACATTTTTATATTACGATTCTGACCACCACATTGGTCAGAATACATTATAAGTCTTTTCGATGTAATAAAGTTTTAATGTAATATAAAATACAAAATCCCACCGCTTGCGGCCCCTTCGAAGCAATACTTTCATCCCATACAAACGTGAACGAATTATTGCTTCCCATAGCATGTATATTAAAGCAGTAAGTCCATAACTGCCTTTTATAGTAACAATTGCCTGTGGTAAGTACATATGTAGGAAGAGTCTTCATTAGATCAAAACAGATGACCGCTGCGTTTCCACTTTTTGCCAGTTTAGTGTGTTTTCTTAGGGTGTCTCTAGCACATAAACTTCTTACTTTTAGCAGCACAGTGGACTAACTGAGGATAGTCCACTTTGCTTCTTTAAACTTTTATTAATAATAAAGTTCAATAACTAGTTTAGTGCTGCCATCTCGTAACGAAAGGGAATAGGTCGTTTGGTTCACTGTGCAATAAATAGATTTTAACTTGACGGATAATATTCTATAATACGGTTGATTTTGAATTTTTGTGGGTTAGTCCGATATTGCACTCATAGCCTTATTTATAATACATATACCTACATACATAATGTGTTCTATTCAAATATTTGTAAACGCCTTTCGAATCATATCAAAGGGATTAATATTATCTTCATTATCTACATTACTCGGTACCATAGGTTCAAACGTCCTTCCGCTGTAGGTATACTGGCTCAGATATCAGTGATCAAATTCATCCTCCGTTGGAACATTACCTGATCCTACAGCATCTAGCCTGTCAATAGTTTCATTGATATCAGCCAATTTACGTTTACGGGAAATTTGTGACGATTATTTCGAAATCACTTGAGGTGGACGCGAGGGTGGACGGTTTTCTGGAGTCGAAACTGACGGAGCTGATGGAACCAAAAACTGGGTATTCCTCGCTGCGGGTGTTCATTCATTTTCCACAGATGTAACATTTGCGTGTCCGCTCAATTCATTGTCGCCATACTCATCTCCATCTTCAGCCGTTGCTGTACTCTGAAAAAATGTTTTTTGTTTCAGATACCACAAACAGACGGAGAATGGAAGAAGATACAAGAAGATTTTAACTGTCGTTGGAATTTTCCTAATTGCTGCGGTGTCCTTGACGGTAAACACGTTATTATTAAAAAAGTTCCAAATTCCGGATCCGACTTTTTTAATTATAAAGGAACGTTTAGTATTATATTGTTCGCGAGTGTCGATGCAAATTATTGTTTTCGCTATATTGATGTCGGAACTAATGGACGAGCAAATGATGGAGCTGTTTTTGCCAAGTCATCTTTGAATGATTCGTTGCAGAGAAACATGTTACATTTTCCAGAAAATGGGGTATTTGTAGCAGACGATGCGTTTCCTGTAACAACAAAAATTCTCAAACCATTTGCAAGAAACGCACTACTGACAAAAAAACAAAAAAAATTTAATTACCGGTTGTCAAGAGCACGTCGCATTGTAGAAAATGCTTTCGGAATTTTGGTGACAAGGTTTGGGGTATTTGATAAACCTTTAGCGTTAAACATTGACAAGATCAATGATATCATTAAAGCTTGCTGTGGACTCCACAATTGGTTACGAACACATTCAGCTGAAAACTACACACCCCTTGGTTCATTGGACGTTGAAGATATAAGTTCATATATTGTTATACCCGGTACGTGGCGATCTCGTTGCCAAACAAATCAAGCATTAAAAAACATAGGACGAATTGGAAGTAATAATTTTTCAAGGAATGCTGCTACACTCCGTGAAAATTATGCTGATTATTTCTGTGGTGATGGTGCTGTATCTTGGCAGGAAAATATGATTCATTGACAAATATAAGTTTATTAACCACAATACCTCTTTTATTTTTTAATTTCTTCAAAAAATGTCGTTTGTATTATAAAATTAACAATTTTTAAAATGTCTTCAATTTCCTCAAATAACAAAAGAAAAAGAGATAAATATATGCTTATAAATAATTAATAATTAATAATTAATAACTGCTCGTCAAAATAGGGGAGACACCTACGTTTTTGGATCAGATTCAGATGCATGTAACTTAAAATTTTTTTTTTTTTTTAAATTTGGTTATCAACACTTAATAGGTATATTTATCCTTAATTTAAAATCCTATTAAAATTTTAAAAATCTTCTTTATTCTAAATTAATATTATAATTAATACTTATTGAGCTATACCAAAACGCCACAAAAAAATTTATGATCATTTGTCACCTTCAAAAACTTAAGGCATTTTTTCTTTACTTGATTTAAACTCCTGTATAATTTAGAATAACGAAGATTTTTAAAATTTTAATAAGTTTTTAAGTTAGAGGCATCTGAATCTGACCCAAAAACGTAGGTGTCCTCCCTATTTTGACGAGCAGTTTATATAGACTTACCAAGTTGGAAGTGCTGTCTCAAGTGATGGACACACTTCTCAGAAAAGCATCTGCTCTTTTGAACCAAACTAGTTTGGGTTTATAAATATCGCTTGTCCCAGCTCCACTCTTCACTGATTTCAGCACCAAGTTCAGTTCTTTTTTGTACATGGTGCGTACAGATTTTATTTTATTTTTTATGTCTTCACATGTTAACTGGGAACATTCTATATCCACAGTTATTGCTTGGATAGCGGTCTCTCTAGCATCCTTGTTTTTATATACATTAAGGGTTTGGTTCCACAGACATTGTTGCTGTTGATACAAGTCCAAAAATTTAAAATTTAACGCGTCATTCCATCTAAAACACTTTGACGTCATCTTGGCCGTACACGATCTATACCACAAAACAAACGATAAATCGCTTTCGACTTGAAATTAATCTGTTCCCACGTTCAACAAGTTTCAACTCGCTTGCAATTTTCGTCGACTCGGCTCAAAAAGTTGACGGGCAGGCAACTTTTTGTGGTTTAATAAAAATTGAACGATTTTTATTGAAAACATGTTCTCATGGAACGATTGTCATTTCAACTCGAGAGCGATTTTAAATTGACCGACAAAAGTCGCCTCATGAGAACCTCGCTTAAGCCACCGTTATTACATTGACTTTTTTTCAGAGAAGACATTATTTGACAATTTTACTGTCAATAAGTAAGAGTGTTTTATTTGTAGTAAAAATTCTAAAATAAAAAAATGCCACGTCATAATGAATATTCCAATAGTAAAATGCGTGATATAAATAAATAAAAATAAATAATGTCTTTATTATACCAAAATGTACAAAGGCGAAGTCTAGCCTAGGGCTAATCAACTTAACCTCTAATTACATGAACAAAAATATATACCAAATTGCATAGATAGCAGTTATAGAAAGAAGATAATAGAAAACCAGTGAAATCCATGAAATCTATCTTAAGTTGGAAAATAAGCAATGACATAAAACTAAAAAAAAAGGAAAAAAATTACACATTTTTCCTTTAAATTATAAGGAGGTCATCTGTAACGTGAGAAAATGCGACCTTGATTTTACTTTAAAACCAGCAATGGACATGCACTTGAGTGCATTCGGAAGTTCATTATACACCGAAACAGCATTAAAAAGAAGACATCTGTGAAATAAGGCAGAATGAAAACGAGGAACCGATAATTTACTTATACATCTTAGATTGACGTCGAGCACATCTCTTCGAAAACTGAATTTTTCACGAAGGTAAGCAGGGGAGGATGTACCAATCAATCGATGCACAAAAACGACCAACTGATAAAGATTCTCTACACTCAACCATCCAAGAGTACACATTTTTACTGAAACTCTGTCATATTTTCTTAAGTTGAAAATGAATCTACAGCACTGATTTTGAAGCTTCTGCAAACGATACAGGGTAACTTTATCTAAACAAGGAACATAAACAATATTACAGTAGTTCATAATAGGAAGTACTAAAGACTCGCATAATTTCTTGCGTACTTTGTAGTTAATGATACTTCTATTAACGTACAATAGCTTGAGCGCAAAACAGGATTTTTTAATTACGTCAGAAACGTGCATTTTGAATCTCAAGTCCTTCTCGAAAATCACACCAAGATTCTTAATATTATGCGGTACCGTTCAAGGTAAAACGTAAAAGACGTTTCCCTCCCTGGTTTTCACATTGGGGGGACATTGTTCGTAAAATATATAAAAAGAAAAAAGCATTTCGTGACTTTAAGATTTCTAAGTTTAATTATCATCTAGAGATATCTCAATCTTTGGGCAAGACAATTAAAGCTCTAACTGCACAAGCCTACAAAACGTACATCCATAGTATTGAGAACGAAATAACCTCCGATCCGAGTAAATTTTGGTCTTTTAATCGAAGCAAACGTAATCAGTCTCTAATCCCCGGCTCAATGAAGCTCATTCTGTGCAATTTCTCAAAGTTATTCGAGTTGGCTCTTTGTAAATTAATTTTTCCCAAGGTTAAGTCCATGCTGGCCAACGATCAACATGGCTTTGTTTCGGGTCGATCATGTTCTACAAACCTAGCATTTCTTCTCTCAGTTTGTGTGTAAAGCACTTAATGATAGTGGTTAAATTGATGTTATCTATACAGACTTTCAAAAGGCTTTTGACCAGATTGACCACTTCATCCTATTAAATAAGCTTGATTCTCCGATCGCTTGATAAAACTCCTTAACTCCTATATAGTTGACTGCTCTGACTTTGTAGTGGTCGAAGGCTTTAGATTTGCTTGTTTTTCACCCCCCCCTCTGGAGTTCCTCAGGGCTCTAACTTGGGCCCCCTTCTCTTTAACGTTTTCGCTAATGACTTGATCTCCACACGCAATTGCTCTCGGTTAGCATATGCTGATGACCTAAAGCTTTTCCATAGGATTGACTCTATAGCAGATTGTGGTCAACTGCAAGAGAACATCAATACTGTATACCAATGGTGCAGTTTGAACAGGCTTAACCTTAATGTTTCCAAGTGTAATGTGGCCAGCTACTTTCGAATCAAAAGTCCAGTTGTCTTTAATTACTCAGTTAATGGAGAGTCTCTGGCAAGGTCTACCTATGTTAAGGATCTTGGAGTCACCTTTGACCAAAAATCTTCTTTTATCCCTCACATCAAAGATACTGTTTCTAGGGCTACTCGCATGCTGGGCTTTATTATTAGAAATCGCAAACTTTTTTCGAACACTGCCACGGCCAAAACTCGACGATCTAAAACGATCCAGGCTGGACTACAGCTTCCTCATTTGGTCTCCCATTTACAACCTGCACATTCACCTATTAGAATCAGTCCAACGGCGATTCCTTAAATGTAAACATTTAAGGATGATGGAATCTATCCCCGAAGGGGTTTTGAGCTTAACCTGCTGCTCTCTAGATATACTGAACGGCTACTTGCATAGAGGAGAGAAAACTTATATAAGAGCGGTTTGAATGAGCTTGATTTTCTAATATCACCAGTTGCTTTTTTTCAGAAAGATACGACCTAAAGAAGTTTAATGAATTATTATCGAATCCATAATAAGTCAATTTTGCTAAAAGCAGGCTATGATCCAACGTATCGAAAGCTTTAGAAAAGTCAAGCAATACGAGCGCCGTAGTATCACCTCTATCCAAAGCCTCAATGATGTCTTGAGTAACTTTTAACAAAGCAGATGTGGTGCTGTGCCGCTTTTGGAAACCAGACTGGCCCTGCGGGATTATGTTATTTGTGATAAAGAAATCATAAATCTGTGGCTGAATAAACTTTTCCAAAACTTTCGAAATTACTGGAATAATGGATATAGGTCTAAGGTCGCAGTAGTCCTTTGAACTACTGATTTTAGCTAAAGACATTATAAAAGAAGTATTCCAAACATCAGGAAAACAACCTCTTTCCAAACAGGAGTTTATAACATGAGTGGGGAGCAAGATGATGAATACAATGTTGGAGCATTTTCGCTGAGATGCAGTCACTACCACAGGCAGTAGATTTGAGATCTAAAACTATTTTTGAAATTTCTGCTACAGTGGCTAAGCGAAATGAGAACTAGAAATCGGGACTAAATGTATGATTAAGAATATATTCGACTGTCTCTGGGCAGTCATCTGAAGGACTATAAACTGATAAAAAATAATCATTTATATTGTCAGGATTTTGAAGGTTTTCAGGTATAGAACGGTTAGAAGAATTTCTGAGACTAAGGTTTTTTATTGCTTTTCATAGTTTTTTACTATTGCTGCTTTTTTGATAAAGTTCCAAATATGCTTTCTTTTCCTGCCTAATCATCTCCGCCACCGAATTTCGTAGTTGCTTGTAGAATAGCCAATCGGGTAAATAGTTAGACTTTTTAAATCTCGATAACGCTTTATTTTTTCTTTTATAAAGAGTTTAACGCTTTCGGTAATCCATGGAGTATAAGGTTTAGAAATCCTTGAGGTAGCTAATGGGGCATGTGTCTTAAATAATGAACAAACGTTGCTGGACAAATACTCGACTTTTTCACCCAGACCATAAATATGGTAAATATTATCCCAATTTATTTCTTCTAGATCAGCAAGAAAATCAATCCTGTCAAAAAACCTAAAATTGCGGTAAGACCTATATTTCACTTGTTGATTTTCAACCTTAATCCTAACATCACAAGCTATTACATGGTGATCAATTAAATCAGCATTCAACGTATAAGAACGTACGACACTCGCGGGTTTGTTAAAATAAATCACATCAATTAAAGTTTGTGTGTTAGCTGCTACACGAGTAAGCTCATTTATTACCTGGTTAAAATCATATGCAGAAAAGCAATCCAACAAAATATTGTCTGAAAAGTGATTCACATCGGAATCACCGAGAATTATAACATTATCATATTGTGAACATGCAAGGGATAAAATATTGTCAAAACAACAAACACAATGACGTAGATCTCCCCTAGGCTATAGAATGAGCCGACAAGAAAAATTTCCTTACCTAAACGTAATTTAACGAATAAGCACTCGAGATCATGGGAGAAATCAAAATCCTTGAAGGTTAAAGAGCTCTCAAGAGACTGCCAAATATATATAGCAACCCCTCCTCCCTTGCCGCCCCCCTATTCCTCACAAATAACTTATCAGTTGGAATTGAAAAACTGTAAGATCTATCATCACTAAGCCAAGTCTCAGAAATGCACATAACGTCAATTCCAGCTGATACAATTAAGTCCAAGAGGTGATCAAAACCTGTAGAGAGTGAACGCACGTTAAGGTGACCAAACTTAACATCACTTAAGGTTTCAGGCATTATAAACTTAAAGTTAATTATTATAAGTTAATCAAAGAAGGCCAACAACTTATTCTCCAAAACTCACAAAAGAAAAAATAAACAAATAAAAAAGATTAGATATATGACTTTCCTTTAAGCAATATATACTTAGAAATCACTGAAAATAGAATAAAACTGAATTACATATAAACTAAAAAGAGAAGATGATTCAATAATAAAAACAAAAATAAAAAAATGAAATAAAATTTTTTTTCACTTATGTGGCTCTATGTCCTATATTACTTAAAAATAAAAATGATATAAGCATAGATCCTTTTGAAAGCTAGCAATAATCCCAAATGCCAAGAACTTAAAATTAGTAAGGATGTTAAAGTACCTTTAAATAAAATTCAGACCATCCTCAGTCTGTACACGATGCACAAAACCCCGATTTTTTATGTAAAGATTGCCTTGTGAAATCCACACATTTTGTTTAGAAAACCGAACCAAACACCGTTTCTCTCATTTTAGTTGAGTCCTCTTTTACCATAATCTCCGTACCTTTTAAGTACCTCCGATTCTTTAACACTAACGATTTTTGGTTTAAGTTTGTAAATTCTACCGTTACGACCGGCGGTTTAGCGGTGAGCTCGGACGTGTTTTGTTTAACGCTGAAATATCTATTGATGTCAGAATCTCGAAGGTCACTAACTTGCATTTTGGATCGCAGCAAATTTGATACCGAATGCTGCAATTTGGAATCGTTTTCATCGCTGGGACATTGTAGCCCAAAAATGCAGATCTTCAGGCTCCTAGAGTGCTGTTCCTGGGTATCCATCATGCACAGCAAGTTCTTTGTTTTTGTTGCACAGATCTGATATCTCCCTCTTGGCTGAAGAAAGTTCGTTTTCTATCATTGTTAGGTTTTCAGCAAACTTTTCCTATATTTTCTTAAAAACACCATCAAGCAACCTTTGATAGAATTCACCGCTGCTTGCTTTCTCGGCAAAAATCTTTCAAATAGCTTCGAGATCCGACCGGCTCAGCACCATGTTTGGAATGAGAATTGTGCACAAAATACTTAATATACCAAACTTCAGGATTTTTATGCTCACAGTTGTATCACAAGTAGAGCTACAAATATTTAACCACAATAATATTTTTGCGTAAGCTTTACACGTAAAAACAAACAAAAATTGAGACCAGAGCAACAAAAATATGTTTAGCTGCCAAGCGCCATCTACGCACACGATCTACGCACAAGATTTTTATTATTGGAAAATAGAGAGTTATTATTTGTGAGACTATTTTTTGTTTGTTTTGTGGTGAGTGAACAATAGTTTTTTTGGATAGCGAGCTGATTGAGATTATTTTATACATTTTAATATACATCTCAATTTTTATTAACCACAAAACTAAATCATATAAGACCCTGTGAAATTAACTCATATAGTCCTGAATTATTTTTTTCTGAAAAATCACGTTAACACCCATTATGTGAGTTTACAATGATGCAAATAGCTGGGGCAAAATGTTTAAAAAAAAATCAAATAACAGTTTTTTAAATAAATGGGGTCTTTTTAAAAGAACCGTAGGTATATACATGTCTAAAAGAGTAAAACAACGTTGAAAAAAAAATTATTGACTTAAACAATATTATTACAAATAAAGTAACTTTAGAAATTACATAGTGTGAAATTGACGAAAACAGTCCTTGGGGTGCAGTCCAATATCGCATTTTTCACATTGAAAATTAGCCTTCTTGCGGCAAACTCTACACTTTCTTTGGTTGGTTTGGTAGACCACCATATGATCAATTCGATCATATCGAGAATGTTCTTTGTAACTCCCTGATCTTCTTGAGGCACCACGTCTATTCAAGACCTTGTGTGTTTCTAATAATTCAACGGCTACGGCTCTTCTGAATGCTAATTGATCGAGTTTGCCCCTATCAAATCTGTGCAAATACCATGCATTCTGTGTGGCCATATCAATACACTGACTAATCAATGGAAAATACCATTTTTTCCCTCTTATTGATATGCAGTATTGCCCAATATTTTGATCGCTGCGATCGACACCCCCCATATTTTCGTTGTAACCTTTTATTGGCTTAGGTTGATCAATGTAGACGTATTGTTTTTCTTTTTGTGAGAACCTCTTTACTTTATTTGTTGGCAGTTAGAAGCGTTAGAAGCAATGGTTATAACATTATTATCGTTCCTTTGACAAATAACTAATTCGTTGTCCACCAATGCATACTGGTAGTCACCCCTAGATTTTTTTTTAAAGCCTTTACATCGGTCAATGGGCACTTTGGCAGCCTGTTATCTCGGATGGTTCCAGTAGCTTTTAATTTTCTAAATGTTAGTTTTTTATTAGTGACAATGATATAAAGAAGTTGTCAAAAAAGATGTGAAAATTGCTAAATCCTGTAGATTCTAAGATGTCTGCATACTGTAAGACTACAGATGCGCCGAGTCCTAAGTCTTTATATTTTTCAGATAAAATGGTAGTGGACCCTTGATAAGGTTCAAAATACATTATGTATCCCAAACGAGTAGTTCCTACCCAGAATTTATAACCCCATCGTATGGGTGTTTCCTTGATGAACTGTTTGCAGCCATGGCGCCCAAAATAAGGCACCAAAGCTTCATCCACGGAATGGTTTTCTTCTATTGGAGCAAATTCTAAAAATTTTTTATTTAGTTCATGAAATAGGGGTCTTATTTTCGCAAATCGGTCATCTTTGTCTAAATTATTGTTGTCAACGCAATGAAAATTGCTCATCAAATACTGGAAACGATCTCTCGAAATCGAAGAAGAAATGAGTGTGTTATTTGTATCTGCGGAATTTTGCCAGTACATTTTTTTCCTAAACACGCTGCAGTACCTACTTACAAGTAAAACTGCAATAAAGCAATATATGTCGTCAACTGTTATATCCGCTTGACGATTTTTTTGTGCGGCATATAAATTTGTACACCGAACAATGCCTTCAATAAGATTTTGATCAAAAAAAGATTTAAAAAGACTTGCAGGAGAACGGTTTGTTGTTCTATGTGTGAGAAACAGGACTCCAGGCTGGCAAAGTTTCCTTCAAATTTTTGCCAAGCAAATAGTGAAAATTTTTCTCTGAACAAGTCTAGATAAAGGCAAGTGATCCTCGTCATCCCACTCACCTTCTACCACATTTGCTATTTCACCTTCCTCAGCTCCTATATCTGCTTCTGCTATCACATTGCCATTTCCCCCACCATCTTCTTCATTTTCACCCATAAGAATTTCTACAGTTCCGCGCAACTGCAATCCTGGTAAATTATTCAAAACGACGTCATTTTCGTCCCCGGAATCTTCGTCCGTATTATAGTCATTGGCGTTTTCAGGTGGAAAAAGAATAATTTCATCGGGGATATCCGCAACGTTGTCGATGTCCTCAATTTCTTGTAAGAGTTGATTTAACGAAAGTTTTTTTTTCAAAATCTAAAACAAAATAGTGCATTTAGTCAATTTTACCTTTTTACTTATAAAGTGTGTTTAAAAAGTGGATAGTATCCCTTAAACCTACAGTCCTTTTAAAAGGACCAGATAGTTCAGGAACACATAAACTCAAACTTTGCTATGTTTTTGTAATCATCACAAAAGATTATAAAAATACAATGTTCGCTTTAAATTTTCTATACAAAAAAAAACATGTTAGGTATCATATTGTAAACATAAACTTACCTTCTTCTTTCGTATGCACTAATTTTTTTTGCGTTTTATTTTCGCTCCAATTTCAATTTTGCTACAACTGACAAAATACACAAAATATAACCTCAAAACGTGCAATAATGGATTAACAGGTGTTCTGTTTTGGGTACTACTACTGCCACCTATGTAATAGAAGCTGAAATGCGCCTACCTGTCAAAAACGTAAACAATGTTTTTCGTCCTTTTAAAAGGACCAGCGGTTCAAATGGGTTAAGGACCGCCTTGCAAATCATCCTATACCATTTGCTATAAAATAACCATTCTTTAAGTTCCCTAGTTTTTATTGCATAGATAACTTAAACTGAAAGATAAAATATTCCTTCAAGTGCATGCGACCCTGTAAGTCAAATCAGCAAAACTTGCTCTTATTTGTTGGCGAGATTTCTATAGTTGCATTAAAAGTAGGTCAACAGCTCCGCTTTGAGTCCTGTCCATATGCATATGTATATCAGCTTACGCTATAGGGGTTGCTAATAGGAAACAGCCATCTTTATTGGACATGCTAGACCAGTGGCGTTCTACTGTTATCATATTAATCCGTTTTTAGCAAAAGTAGAGCAGAGCTTACTATGTATAAATTAAATCCAAAATTAACATGAATTGAATCTGCCTTGATTTTTTATGTTTAACAAAATTGAAAGGCTTTTATTTTCTTTATTTAGATATGGAGAATCTTAAATATTTTTTTTTTAGTTTTGAAATACAGGGTGTCCATTTATAAACTGACACATTTTAACTGCTTATAAGTCGAGAACAAAAAATGACAACAATGTGCGGTTTTCACAAAACTTCATAAATATTTTTAAAGTTTTTTTTGACAGTGTTACCAAGTTTTAAAATTTACATGAAATAGGAGGGAAAAAATTGATGATTTTCAAAGGCCTCAAAAGGTCTCAAAAATTTTGAATGTAACACCCTGTACTTTTTAATTTCACATGAAAGCCTGTTAAATCCCCTTTCCGAAAATTTATAAATTGTCTTAAATTCATTATTCTTAAATACATTCTTATTCTTATTCAGTTTTAAATACATTTTTACAGAGCCAATTTTAGTAAATGAAACCTTTTTTAAAATTTTCCTACAATAAATACCTATTAAATAACATTCTCACTATCAAGTGACAACAATAAGAATTGTAGCTTGTCAAGGAGGCTGTTAGTTGCACAATTTATTTTATGGGCTTCAAGTACTGTCAAATCTTTTTAACGTCATTCGTTGGGCAGTCCCAATAATTTGATTTCTATATGTATTTTTGTATTTTTTAAAGATTTTGAAAGGTTTAACAGGTTGACTGCCAAGCGGTCATATATGACCGCTCTTACCTATATCGCAGAGTGCCGAGCGGTCATATATGCCCGCCGAAATAACCCGAGCCTTCGTTGCCAGCGGGCATGAGTTAGCATGTATTTTATGATAAACTGTAGCCGCTCTGGCCTCGGATTCTAGAGTAATGTATGGAGTTTTGCATACAGTTTGCAATTTGGGTTTTTGAATGGCGGTCATGTCTACTATATTTAATACGATTGAATGACCGCTATGGCACAGAAGGTAAGTATATTTCAGAAATAATACAATAAGGTTGTAAAAGTGACTCATATTCATTTCATTGATGGTAAAAACGCTGAATCGACGATTGAGTCGTCTTCGTCTTCACTACTGATATCGCTTTCAAAAAATGTTTAGAAGTGGTTATATGTCTTGGAACGTGTAAGTAAATGATAATGTTTGCAGCTTAGAAATAAATCTACCTAGTTTGGCATTCAAGGCTAAACTCAAAATTCGTTTGCTGCTACTAGACATTGTACGTAGACTTTGTACGTACTTCGAAAATCGAGAAAGAACTAAATGTTTCTATTCCATTCTTACGTAACACGTGGCCCGACGCCGTCAACTGTATTCATACATGATCAACAGTTGCCCAGTTGTACTTTCACCTCCATTTATCACTTTACCACGCTACAAAACATACTGGGTTACAGTCGAACAAGAAACGTTCGCATGGTTCCTGGAAATATTTACTTATTGTCGCGATGGCCGATGCGATGCCCGCTTGGCCACAGCGGCAGACTTGTCCCTACAGTGCCGGGCGGCTATATATGACTGCTATTTTTTTTATTTATTCTTCTTGAAGAAAAATAATTATTCAAACGTTTTGATATCGTTTCGTTTATATGCAATGGTTGGCCGGAAATGAGTTTTGGCACCTAGGGAAACTTTTGGTGATAATCCTCGGCAGTCAACCTGTTAAATATGTTTACCACCCGGGAAAAGGCACGTTGCGTATTATTATTTAGTGAATGCAAATCAGTTACGCAGACGAGAAGAAGATTTAGGCTGATTTTTAAAAGGGCTTCACCTTCACGCAATCCGTCACTTCATTGGGTACGCCAATTTTCCCAGGAGGGAACAATTAAAAGAAAAGTTAGGACAAACCTAAATGCACAAGATAATCTGTTGGATGATATTTTGCTGGTAAAAGCAGTGTTGTCCTTAAACAATAACCAAATATTTATTAGGAAGATAGCTCAAATGCCAAATATGTCAAAGAGTAAGGTACAAAAAATTCTAAAAATAATTAAGTTTAAACTCTACAAAATTCAAACTTTCCAAAAAATAGAAAATCGCACCCTTGAAAAAAGATATTTAATGTGCGAAACACTACTAGATCTTTTTAGAAATGAGCCGGATACCAATTTAATAATGTCTGGTGAGGCACATCACATCAGTGGTCGAGTAAATAAGCATAACTGCCGAATTTGGGGAGATGAAAATCCTCGAGGGTATAACGAATTTTAAAGACATTCTCCTAAGCTGAACGTTTGGTGTGCAGTATCGAAATCTAAAATTAGATATGTTGGAAACATTATTTTATCCTCAACTTCAGCAGGATGGAATTTTAGACACGGTCTACTTCCAGCAAGACGGTGCACCACCACACTTATCCAGGGTCGCAAGGGACTCCTTAGATATTACTTTTGGAAACAGATAGATAGGGCGAACGGGTCCAATCGAGTGGGTACCTTATTCTCCCGATCTAACCATTCCAGATTTTTGTATATGGGGATATGTAAAAGACCGTTGCTACAACCCATAGTAAACGTTTCAACGTTGCGCAACAACATAGTAAACGTTTTCAACCAAATTACACCGCGAATGCTACAAAACGCCTTCGGCAACTTATTTCTCCGTCTACATTTGTGTTCCGAGCAAAATGGGGGTCATATTCAGCAGCTAATTTATTAGTTATAAATTAAAATTAATTTCTTCAATTGTTTGTTGTTAAAATTATTGTAAATAGTTGTAATTTAATACATAGAATAAATACTTTTTATAGACATGGCAATAGCGCAAATTATTTAATTATGATCATGCTAAAGCGATACATAGGCCATTACCAGAAAATGTTCATCAATCACCGAGTATGTATTCTAGGAAAATTTTCAAAAAGGTGTCATTTACTAAAATTGGCTCTGTAAAAAAAAATAATGAACTTAAGACAATTTATACATTTTCGGAAAGGGGATTTAACAGGCTTTCATGTGAAATTAAAAAGTACAGGGTGTTACATTTAAAATTTTTGAGAAATCGGCCTTTGAAAATCATCAATTTTTTTCCTCCTATTTCAGAGAAATTTTGAAACTTGGCATCACTGTCAAAAAAAACTTTAAAAATATTGATCAAGTTCTGTGAAAAACGCACATTGTTGTCATTTTTCGTTCTCGACTTATAAGCAGTAAAAATGTGTCAGTTTATAAATGGACATCCCGTATTAAGTTTCTAAGCTTTAGCAATATGTGACACGAGGGTTAAGTCGTTGGTTACACGTTGTGAAGACCATTGATATTGACAACATTAAACTAGTTATTTTCACTAGAGTAGGTCGTTAAAGGTCACAGGTACAGGTGAAGTTAATGGCCATACATATTTAAAGGTGCATTAGGCGGTTCAAGTTGGTGTTAAGATTCTTTTTACACTATGTTTGATCAAATTAATTATACACAAATTAAAATTAGATATATATAATTAAAAATATATTATAAATTCATATTGAACAAAGCAAATTTAAAAATTACATATTGCGTGACAAAAACGAACTATTCAGCTACCTAAGCAGCATATTAAAAAAACATATCCATAAACATACAGTGAAATAAATAATAATTAATACGGTTGACACCGGCAAATTAGCTACTGATAACCCATGAAATGATTGTAAAATTTGTGTAGTATATTCCTAATCTATATTAATAATAATAATAATAATAATAATAATAATTTGATATTAATATTAATTTGGACTAGATAAATAGAGTATTGCCGTACTCTCAATATAATCCAAGGAAAAATTCAGCCAGGAGAATATCAGATGCAGAATGTCCAGACCATCGAGGCCATGGGCGAACACGAAATTTTGGGTATGAAACAATCGTAAACGATTGAACAACAAACAATGAAATACGAACTGACTAACGAGTTTGTGACATAGAAAGGCTACAAAGAAAAGTGAGGACCATACTTACTAAAACCCACAACCACCACCCTCGAAGTGCCACTGAAAGAACAATGCTTCCCCGCCACCTTGGAGGAAAAGGATTAATAGATCTGGGTAAACAACTTGAAAAACAAATCACTAACTTAAGATCCTATTTTTACAGGCAAGGAGAAAATTCCACGTTGCATCGCACAATAAATCAAATAGACGATTCCACTCCTCTATAACTTAAGAGCGAGGAAGTGCGCAGCTACCATCATACGGACCAGGAGAAGCTCCGCATCTAGATGGAGAAGCCCCTTCATGGGCGGCATCCTAATGAGATCAGCCAAAATCATGTCGACACTGCTTCGTCGAACTATTGGTTGGTATCAAGCAAGATGTTTCCAGAAACCGAGGGCTTTCTACTCGCCATCCAAGATCAGGTTATACCAACAAGAAATTATCTCAAGCACATCGTCAGAGATCCGTCCGTACAAAACGACAAATGCCGGTATGGATGCCAAACATCAGAGACAATCCAGCACATAACAGGAGGATGTCAGGCCTTTGCAGCGACAGAATACAAAGAACGGCACGACTCAGTTGGGAAAATTTTACATTAAGAGCTGGCAATGAAGTTGGAACTTACTACAACAGAGAAGGTTCCGTATTATAAATATACTCCAGAACCCGTAGTGGAAAATGATCGATATAAGTTATATTGGGACCGCAGTGTACTTACCGATCAACATGTAAGACATAACAGACCAGATCTTATTTTAATAGATAAAATTTCCAGGAAAACAACTCTAATTGACGTAGCCATACCGAACAACAATAATCTGCAAGAGAAACACACTGAGAAAATCGCCAAATACAGAGATCTAGAAATTCAAATTGGAAGGCAATGGAGAATAAATAATGTTCAAACCATCCCAATTGTTATATCGACAACGGGTGTAATACCAAAGAGTCTACTGGAATACCTTAAACAACTAGGAACTGGCGAAAATCTATATAAGCACATGCAAAAGGTAGTACTACTGGGAACTGCTTACAGCACCCGAAGGTTCCTAGGAGATAACTCTACATTTCTGGTCAATTAAGGCAAGAAAAGGCCCCCACAGACCACAGAGCTTAATCCTTTTGATACCGGAGGTATCTGGAATAAGTAAATGATCCCCCTCCCCTTAGAGGGAGTGCGAGCCTTAACTGGCTGTAAATAATAATAATAATAATAAGAAGTAAAAATTTCCATGTTTCCAATTTCGAAAGAATTTTCCAAGGAGATTCTTTATCACCGATATAATTCAGCCAAGCACTGAAACATCTACTACCTTCCTTCATATTACAAATATTGGATACAGGCTCAATACAAGTAATAATCATAAGTTATCCCACTTGTTATACGTTGATGATTTGATACTTTAAAACTTTATAGAAAGAGTCAGAGCAAACTTTCTCTACTCTTTAATCAACACCGTTAAAATAATCAGCAGTGACATATGCATGTCATTTAAAGATCATAAGAGCTGTTGTAAACATCAAGAAAGGCGTATGGGAGAACCAAATCGACCAGTTTTGGGACATTAAAAATTAGCAACGAGGAGATCCTTATAAATATTTAAAAATGCTGCAAAACCAATATATTGTGTGGCGTTAACTTTACAGTGTTACTATTTTGCCAAGAGTTTGCAGACGGTAAGTCAGAATTATTGGAGGCTTGGGATTGTTCGAAGGTTCACTTATGACTATTAAATAAGAGGGCGCCACTTAGTTTTTTTTTTATAAATGAAAGAAAACTAAGAAAAGGACTTGGTATATAGGATTTAACTAACAATTAAATGACCCTGGATAAAGTAGGTTTAAAGGGGTAAAAAAATATCTTAACAATACAACCAAATTATATTTACATCAAGGATATATATAAACCTCATGTTCTAATCTGTTAAATGTTAATAATTTATTCTAAATTAAAATATGAATAATGTTGATATGATTAAAATAAGTTTGACAAAAGTAACATTTAAATTATGATTTCACTACTAGGTAGATTTCAGCACTTGAAAAATAAATTGCAAATATTAAAGTTTTTTGTATATAATTGTAGTACGCAGGGGAAAGTTCATGAACCTTTTTGCCTAAGGCATATCAGCCTTAACCGAGTTATAGCTACTTAACTACCAAAAAAGGTACTGAAAAATAGGAACAAAAAATAACTAAAATTATAGATAAGAAATTGACGTATTAAATTGTGATATTGATTCAATATTTGTAGCAATAAATTGAAATTAAAGGTATATTAATAAAAATTTAAATAAGTGGGACAAATCTATGGTTAGTACTATTTAAATAAATGGAATAAACTGGCCTGTATAGTCCTCCAAGAAATAAACGGCTAGCATTCAAAATCGAGGCTGTGAATGTATGCCATTTGTAGCTCAGCTATCCGGACTGGGAATCTGTAATACTAGCTCTAGCTCTGGCTCAAGCTCCACCGCTTACAGCAATTTTCCGGGGAAATCAAAAGCCTGCAGACATCAACAATTGAAGAAGAATAAAGAGGAAAAAACGGAAATGTAAAACCCTAAAACAGCGGTTGCCATTGTATTCACTGTCCATGAATGAATGGCGTTAAAAATGTGACACACTCACCTTGCTAAGTTTCATTCTCTATCTGTCAAAATCTTGGGCATCCTGCATCAGAATTATGAATTAAACGATTCCCTAAAGGAACAAGATTAAGGACTATAAATTACAAAGCATATTAGTCACTTAATAAATAAAAAACTGGCCTTTTACGTGCGTTCCTACGTGCAACACGGGAACAAGTCGTCAAAAAATGGACGCAGTACCGACTAAATCAGTAACGACCCCACCTCTCGCCGGAGCTGTCAATAACAGCCAATCAGAGAAAACATTAATTAAGATCAATCAGAAAAGTGACGGACTGTCAACAGAAAGCATGAATAATTAAACCAGGAGAGTGATGCGTTACAGTAGTGATGTGTTATTGACAGTGTGAATTTAAATAAATATGAATAAAAGAAGTTGACTGAAATTATTAATGTAATTAATGAAATATCAATGGAGCGTTAGTAAAAATAAGGAGTAGAAAAATAAAACGCTACAATTGACCACAGGTAACTTAAAAGAAATTAATCGGAAAAGTTTAAAAAGAGAGTAGTCAAGATTTTAAATCTCAAGACCCTTTTCCCTTTTATATATAAATAACCTGCCTTCATACGAGAAAGCACATACACACATACAGGCTGCACTGGCGAGTGCGGAGTTATATTAAAGTATTATTCGATGACAAAAAAACTGAACTAGTACTTTTTGCTCTCAAGGATTGAGTCAATGTCAATGAGGAGAGTCTAAGAGTATTAGGTTTTCGGAAGTTCCTATCGACTCTACTCTTAAATGAGGTTGCCATATTGATAAAGTAATAAATAAAAATAATAATAATAAATATTTTTTATTTGCAAACTCAACATAACTACATAAAAAAAAGAGAAAGAAATACACATTCATTATTTTATGCAAATAAAAGGCCGACAAATTCAGAATTCTTCCAAGGCAGATTCTGGTCTTTAACACTGTGGCCAAAACTTAAAAAAACTAACTAGAAAAAAATGTAGAAGCGCTTGTAACAGACTAAGTTTAATTATACACACCTACCCAAAAAAATTAGAACATTAACATTAACATAGTACCTCTCACAAAAAAAAAAAAGAAAAACACGCACATTAGTTGCCCACACTAAACACAAATTTTCAGTCTCCACCCATACCTAAACTAACAATATTGACCCTTCAATATTTTAGGCAGACAGCTGACTGCTCATCAGACGCACCATCATTCCCCTGCGTAAAGTCTGAACAGACACCAAACCCAACTCAAAATGTATGCCCAAA
Organism: Anthonomus grandis grandis; assembly: GCF_022605725.1. NCBI lineage: Eukaryota > Metazoa > Arthropoda > Insecta > Coleoptera > Curculionidae > Anthonomus > Anthonomus grandis. Next base: position 25,924,183 of record NC_065555.1, read on the forward strand.
GCGTTCATCTGATATGCAAAATTATAGGAAAAGGACCTTTTAAATAATTGAGTCTTATGTGTTGGAATATGAATTGTGTTTCTTCTTAAGCCCAAATGGTGAACATCATTTCTAAAAGTAATCTTAATCTTAAGTGTCAGGTCAGGTAGATTAAGAAGCTCATTGTTTGTTCTGCGTACTCTCTCAGAGTGCTTATCACTTGTTGCCCTTTTTCACTTAGTAATGTCATATGCATACTTTTAGAGAGTATTATTGGAGTCCAAATAAGACTGTTTTTTCTATAAACATGTGTGTCCTAAGATGGTCTTCCTTGAAGATACAGCTCGCGTAAATTGATTGATCAAAATCGATTATTTGGAACCGTGTCTATAGTTATAAGTCAAATCTTCTCAAAATTTGCAAGTCCCCGTTTTTTGGAGGCTTCTTTCATTTTCCATCCTTAAAATTACGTTAATTTAATTTTAGAGAAGGATTTAGGGGATTTTAAACTTCTGAAGACCCGTATCTTATGTTACCGTTACGAAAATTAAAAATCTAGCGCGGTCACCATCTAGTCAGGCATAAAAAAATCTAAAATTTTTATTTCTTGCATTTTTTCGATACAATTAACCGTTTTTAAGAAATCACTGATAAACGAAAGAGGAGCATTATTAAACCCGATTAAACTATCAAACTAGAAAAAACGAAATAAGCCGTGACTGCTTTAATTTTTGTCAACCCAAATTAATTGTTACGAAAAAATGCAAAAAACGATAATTTTAAATTTTTTCTTTGCGAACTTAATGCAAATACAATACAAATACAAAAAGATTTTTGTCAGTTTTTAAATATAATGATTTGTCAGTTTTTAAATATAAAGTTACATTTTTGTATTATTATTATGACAAATAGGAGTGTCTCTCGATTAAAACAACCGTTTCCCTGCACCATCAGTAAACTGTGGTACAAGTGAGACAACCCTTTTAAAGACCTTAAACAACTATTATTGACATTTCAGTTGCAATACATTTTAAATATGTATGAGCTAAAATTTAAAGAACCTATATTTGAATAGGAATGTTAAAACATAAAAAAAAGAAAGAAAAACCACTAAGAAAAATATTAATAAAAAAAAGACATGCACACTCATGAAGTTATATACCCTCAATGGGAAATGAGGATACCAGCTTAGATAGGGAGGCAGCGTTGATGCGAGAAAGCGAGAAAGAGAGAAGGTGGTGTTCTAGATTTTCCAAATTCTTATCGGAAACCTAAAATATGGGCTATTATAAGGGTAGGCCCTCCTGAATCTGGGTTTAAACCATTTTTGGGATGAAAAAATTTTAAAAACACTAAAATAAAAACGACTTAAAATTTTTTTAAAGATTGTACGTATTACTATAGTCAGTGTTTCAAATAATCGATTTTCTTCAAGCAATTTGCGTGGACTGGAGGTAAAGGACTAGGGAAAAAGAGTCCTATTTTGACTCCAACAATATGCTCATAAAATATTTGCATCGGATTTTGTTACACCCCCACACTAGAGAGAACTCATTGTCCTGGACCATCACTGGCTGAGAAGGTGTCAAAATGGCTCAGATGGCCTTGGAAATAAATTCTTTAATATTCTTCCTCAAGCCCTTAAGCTCCTCTCATTTATTAAATTTAAACTTAAAGTAAGAAAATTCTGCTCGAAAAAGCTTTTTATGATGCCACATAATTCATCAGTGCATTTATTAATTAATGTTTTGTTCAGTCATAGATTTAAGTTTTTAAAATGTATTGTGTGACTTTAGATCTCTTAAGTTTTAAAGTGCAACCAATGTTTTGATTGATTTTGACTTGTGTATATGGGACTACCTAATAATATATTGAGCTTGAAATACCAAAATCTCTGCCAAAAGTCAAATCGCTGCTACGAAAAATTGGGCAGTAAGCAGCTACCCTCACCTACAATTTTGGAATTTTGAAATGATCCTATATAAAATTTTAAAAAGCTCATAAATAAAGGGAACTACAGGAAGTCTCCGACTCAAAAGTATTTATTAATTCTAACAGTAGATTACACGTGTTTCGCTCATATTAAGAGCATCATCAGACCTAAAAATTAAAAACAAGAAACTAAATACAATAACAACCTTAAAGTTGGATAAAATTGGTACCTTAAAAATCGACTATAAACAGTAGGTACATGCTTTACGGTCACATTATACACACACATTAAATAAAATAAATTCTTAGGAATGTGATACGCTACAAGTTTGTGAAAAAGCAAAACAACTAAATTAAAATTGATAAAGTACAAAAATATAAAATTATTGTCATAAGCGACATTCGAACCTACTGCTAGTCTCTAAAAATACGTCAGTTAAGCAATGTAAACTACTGCGCTACCAAGTCCTTGGAAATATTTTTAGTAGAAGTGGAGTATGTCAGGCAATATTGTTAAAAATGAGTCCGGGTTCAAAATTAAAAAAGGTGGTGAACCGGAAGAACTTCAGCGGTCCCAGACAAAACAGGCCAAATCCAATTTTTAAAGTCCTAACTCTTTGTGTTCGGTTTTAAACCAAATGTTGAGGAAGAACAGATACAAGAACATGTAAAAATCAACACTGGTATTGAGGTAACATGCTACAAAATGAAGACCAGGAAGCAACAATACATTGGCTCTTTTAAGCTTGAAGTACCGAAAAGAGAGAAGAAAAGGGTAATGGATCCGGAACTATGGGGAAATGGCACTGTCATTAACCATTTTCTGCATATTCAAATGAGGTCAGTCAAAAGGGATTCTCTAACTATCAGCAACCAGAACAGGTGATCCACAAATATAAGAACCTTCATTTATTGCATCAAAATATACAATGTGTGCGTAATAAATGTAATGAAATCGAATTATTTTTAAATACTTTAGTTGAGGAACAGCATATATTATGTCTAACAGAGCATTGGTTAAGACTAAGTGAGGTAGATTTCTTAAAAATTGATAAGTTTAACTTAGTATCTAGCTATGCACGTGAAAAAAAGGAGTATGGAGGGACATTCCTATTAGCAAACGAAAAAATCACAGGACTTAAAGACATTAAAAAAATCAGAGAGTGTAGCATTGAAGGTCAAGGTGAATTTTGCGCTGTTATAGGTAAAGAAAAAATATTTAATTATTATTTGCATATATCGCACATGTCTAGGTGATTTTAAGATTTTTTTGGAAAATTTAGAAGTAGTGTTATAAATTTTACATAGGCAATTCAAGAATTTTAATATTGTATGCTGTGGTGATTTTAATGTAGATTTTTTAAATGATAATATGGAAAAAAGTAGGCTTATTGACCTTTTAAATTCTTCTAATTTTGAACAATCAATATTTGAGCCCACTAGGGTCACAAAAAAGAGTGCTTCATGTATTGACAACATATCTGTTAACTTTAAGGATTTTAGGAATCCATCGGTGGTTGGGTCGGCTCTGTCTGATCATTATGCCCAGAGTATTTCTATAGGTCAACTAGAAACTGAAGCCAGGGAAGACAGCTACATTTCTGTAAGATCTTTTTCAAAGGCTAGAATACAACAGTTCTCGCAGGAACTACAGGGTGTGTACTGGCATGGTGTGCTGGACGCGACTGATGTTAACCTGGCATACGGTAAATCTAACCACATCTCAACTGAAAAACTAAATTTAACCTGTCCAAATAGGACTATTAAAAAACCAATGCACAGATCAAACAAATGGATAACAACAGTTTAAAGGTTTCTTGCAGGAATAAAAGGGTTCTATATCAAAGAGTAATGTAATTAGGGAGGAAGTTACGTTACTTCAATTTTATAGAAAGTATACTGGAATCTTTAAAAAAAATATTAAAAAAGGCAAAAAAATTTCTAGTCAACATTTTATTAAAGCCTCAGAAAATAAGACAAAAGCTACTTGGACCTTAGTAAAAAATATAACTCGTTCTAATTGTAAAAAATAAAGTCTGTTTAATCATTTTCCAGAAAAATCTGAAAAGGATATTTTAAATGCTATAAACGATTTTTTTATTAATATATGTCCTTATATTAAGGATGGGGAATCGACAAATTTTTCAAAGATATCAATTAATCAAAATAGTATTTTTATGGAACCCGTTACAAAAAATGAAGTCATTAGAATAGTAAAATCTCTAAAAAATAAGAAATTAGTTGGACATGATAACATTCCTGTGTCTATTCTGAGGGAGGTGGCAGACATAATAAGCCTGCCACTAACCCATATACTTAATTTAATGCTTGAAAAAGGGGTATTTCCAGACTTACTGAAAAAAGCTCTTATTAAGCCAATTAAAATGTGAGGGTGATAAGTTTGACGTCCTGTATCACTCCTTTCGAATATAAGTAAAATCTTTGAAAGAGTAATATGTTCAAGGATAATTGGATTTTTTGATCAGTACAATATAATCTCTGATAAACAAAAGTTTTCGGAAAAAAAAATCAACTGTTCGGGCTATTTATCAGGCTTTAAAGCAAATTCTAGTGTCTTTAAATAATGGCAAGGTTACTACAACCATGCTTCTAGATCTATCCAAAGCTTTTGACAGTGTGGACCATGGCGTATTTTGCTCAAAACTTGAACGATGTGGTATCAGAGGGGTGGCATTGGACTTGATTGTGTCATACCTCCGGGGACGGGAGCAACGGGTCACGGAAACAAATAGCGCTGGGGTGTTCCTCAGGGGTCTATCCTGGGACCACTCCTTTTTTTAATATATACAAATGACCTTGTGTGCGCCACTGATGTCAATGTGGTGCAGTATGCTGATGATACCTCCTTGAACTTCAGTGAGAACAATCGGGAAGCATGTATTCCTAGAATGAAAGAAACCTAGGATGGACTGGGAGGCTGGTTTATTAAAAATAACCTTATTTTAAACGTTTCAAAGACACAGATTGTTCATTTTTCACAACAGAAAACAGACTTTGCACTCACATGCGGGAAAATAGTGATAGGAGCGGCTGAAAGTGCGTCTTTTCTGGGGGTAGTTTTAGATCAAAAGCTGAACTAGAAAACTCATGTGCAGAAGGTCGCAACCGGGGTCAGTAAATACAGCTATGCTCTCCGGGTAATACATGGCAGTATAGGTTGGCAAACGGCGCTTACAGCGTACCATGCCTATGTCCAGTCACAAATTGCATATGGAATAATATTGTGGGGCAACTCTGGATACGAACAGAATTTTTATTTTGCAAAAGAGGTGCATCCGTATTGTGTTTGGTATGGACTATCGTGATAGCTGTAGAGGAGTATTTAAAGATACTGGCAATCTTACAATGTATAGTCTTTATATTCTGGAATCTATTAAGTTTCTAATTAATAACATTTAATTTTTTTCTGATAGAAAAAGACAACAAAAATATGAAACCAGGTTTAAGGACAATCTAATAATTGAGAAACCAAACTTTACATTTGTACAAAAAAACATTGTCTTTAACATTCTAAAGATCTGGAATGTACTCCCTCTTTCCTTTAGGCAGTTACCTCCCAGTAAGCTTGTTTGTAGGCTCAGGGCATTTTTGGGGGACAGGGCATACTACGGTATTGATGAGGTCTTTCAGGATGGTGACATGCATGAAGCACTAAGTAAAGATCTAGAATAGGCTTACTTTAGATTCAGTTTTAGTTTTTATTCTGTTCTGTTTGTGGTTGTATTGCTGTCAATGATGTTTTGAAATTGTAATTGTCATTATCTATTTTATTTATTTAAATGTATTTTTTTTTGCAAAGTTTTAAATTTTTCTAAGCTATTATAGCTAATAATTTAGGACACGGTCTATATCCCATCTGGGGTCTTGTAATGTTACGATTATTGTATGTAACATTGTAATATATTGTAATCTTATGTTTTTGGGCTGAATAAAGAATATATATATGCTTTAACCATCATATTATTTTAAAAATAGTATACGTTTATCTTTCAGCTTATTTATAATATAATGTAAGCTGCCACTGATAGTGAGAGCGACAGCGTCATTTCAAAGTGAAATTGAGATGCATAAATCGATAGGTTCGGGTATCTGTTCTGGAAAAGCCTTTAATCCGTTTTTGCTCTATTTGCGTTTTCGCGAATCACGTTCTCGATTTAGTCTGTCTAGATAGTGAACTAACTTTGGAATTGTACTGAAGAAGAATACATCTAAAATTAATATTAGGTTAGAATATAAAGAAAGGTATAATATTTAATTAATAACGAGATATATGTAATATCTATTAGCTTAAGAACCATTAAAATAAATGCTTTAAAGAAAATTTTTGTACAAAACTATAAAGCGCACAATTGTAAGTTATCTAACGGAAAAAAAATTAGGATTTTCTACTTTAACTCTTAATTAGTACACTACCTCAATTGTATAAGCACACCTGTTTCGTTCACTTTCTGTATAAAAGATAATAAAGTGATCGTTATTTATAGCAATCGGGTTGCTTAGCAGATTAAATGGTAGGTCGTCTGCCAACAATAAACCAGTATAAGAATTGAATTCATGGCACATACTAGAAAAATTAAAAAGCAAGTAGCATGAGTAATAGATCAGCTCCTTGCAGAACTTTAATTATTATATCTCTAAGCTATTATAAACTCTTGAGCGATATGATTCAAATTGGATCCCGTGAACTCGGACACTGCTATCCCATACATAATCTACCCCAGATATGCGAAAATACATTTTTTTAAATTTTCTTCTAATTTTTTAGTATATAGTTCCTTTACACATTAAAAGAGATTTTTTTCCTAAAAAATACCAATTTGTACCATAAAATGGGTGTTCGTTTAAACGGACAGTAGGCACTTGAGGTCTAAAAGGCAATGTAAATAAAACATTTTTTTTTGGTAGAATATTTATTGTAAAAATACAGAAAAAAAAACCCTTATCAAATTAGCTAATTTAAATTTAGGAAGTAGGTGTATGGTAGGTCGCAAAGCATCTGATATGTAGTGCCACCTTACACTTTTTACAGATCACAGAAACTGCTTTAGGTCAAACCCTACAACGCGTTGGCTTTTCTTGAGTATCAACAAGGTGGTCAATCCGGTCAAATCTTGAATCGACATTTTCCAGGGATGATGGCCGAGATCTTTTACGGTTGCTTCGGCCCAAATTACCTTCAAGAAATGCATTAGCGATCCTCCTTCGAAACGTTAGATGATCTAGTTTGCCATTCTCTGTTTTTTTATGTAGAACCCAGACATTCTGTACTGCTAAATCCAACATATGACAAAAAAGGGGAAAATACCACTTCTTGCCTCTAATTGCCATTCAATACAAACTCAATGCCAACTCATATTTTGATCGCTACGGTCAACTCCCCCCATATATTTATTATATACTCTAATAGCTTATGGTTGTTCAAGGCCTACACGTTTTTTTTCGGCATGTGAAAAACGTGTAACTGTATGAGTTGGTTGTAGTCCTACAAAATTTGAAATAACATTTACAATATTATTGTCATTCCAGGACGCAATTATGATGGAACGTTTGTTTGTAGATTGAAAATCCCAGCTGCCTCGTTTTGATTTTCTAAAAATTGTTTTCGATGATAAAAAACAATTTGCTCGTCTGTTCTCTCGCAGAGTTTCGGTGGCTTTTATTTTTCTGTTGGTCAGTTCTTCAACTAACGGAATGGTTGAAAAGAAATTATCAAAAAAAAGATGATATTGGGCATTTATTTTTGAGCAAATTATATCAGCATAGTTCGAAATGACTGAAGGTCCCAATCCCATTTCTTTATATTTCGGTATTTCTGATTTGGCGCCTTGATAAGGTTCAAACCAGTTGATATAGCCATAAAATGAGGTACCGACCCAAAGTTTATATCCATATCGTACCGGTTTTCCTTTTATAAATTGTTTTGGATTTGCCTGGATGCCTCCCAAAGTACGGTACCATAGCCTCGTCTATGCTATGCTGCTCAACATGTGGTGCATTTGCTTAACAATTCTTATTTATTATGTTGAAAAGGCGTCTCATTTTTGCAAAACGGTCACTCGTATCTAGGGTATCGTTGTTACAGCAGTGAATGTTAGACATAATGCATTCAAATCTATCTCTACTTACAGAATTTGAAATCAAAATATTCCTCGAATCATCTGAATTTTTCCAATACATTCGTCTTCTACTGACTGAGGAATAGCCGCTTACCAATAATACTCCTAAAAAAGATTTCATTTCATCACAATTTATATCAGCCATACATATTGCTAAATTCTACCAAGAGCTTTATAACATCTTCATCAAAAAACTTGGCAAAAAGCTGCGAAGGGGAACTTTCATTTGCAGCTGTCAATTCTGGTATCCAAGCAATATTTATTCGGTTATTGTCAATATCGAGATTTTCCCAGTTATATGTTTTTTTCTTATTGAACTTTGATTTCAAAAAATGTGACAATGGCAAACTGTCACTCTCATCTCACATATCTTCTTAGCGTTTTTCCATTTCTTCTTGGCTTGTATCTACTTGGCTTTGTATATTTTCACTCTCTTGATCCTTATTGCGAAATTCTGCTTCTGCTAGTAATTGCGATGGTGGCAAGTTATTGATTGCATCTTCCTGCTCATCACCTGAATCTTCATCCGTGAAATCATCATTCGCATTTGTGGGTGGAAGAATTACTATCTCAATATCGTTAGTTGAGTTCGTGTGGATATCTTCTTCTAACTCAGCAAGAAGATTATTCAATGTTAGGCCACTAAAAAAATACCTATTATTTAGTCTTTAACTATTTATTAAAAAAATTGATAATTTCAGCTATATGCCTACCGTATGTTTTAACGTACACATGATCTTAGAGACTTGTGCAGAATCCGAAACCATAATTTATTATGCGATAGTAGCACAAATGTTTATAAAAACATGTTTTCTACTCATTTGTAAAATATCATGCAATAATAAAACAATTACCGTAAAGTTTACTTACCCGACAGGCCGCAAATCGATTGGATTATTCATTATGAGACACACAACTGGCTTGAAATTGTTTTTTCACCTCTACCACAAGTCACGACTCGTATTCAACATTAGCAAGTAAACAAATAAAACTTCTAAAACACGCCTACTAGTATGCCATCTATTCGCAAGTGTCAGAACACATGAAAAAAATTTTAGAATATCGATCTGCAAACTGTTCGATTAAACGTACAGTAGGCATATCTGGGCTAATTACTAACTATCGATCTGCCACTAATTAAACATGGTGAGAGATAATCTCTTTTTCTAAATATTTTACCTTTGAAACTCCTGAGCAATATGATCCAATTCGGATACCCTCTGTTTTTCAAAATAAAATGTTCAATCAGCTACGCAGGTCTTGTCAGCAAATGTAATAAATTATTTTGTGGTCTACTCTATCGAACGCTTTAGAAAAATCGATTAACATATAATCTACTTGAAATTCTGTTTCCAAGGTGCCTGATATTAGTAGCATATTATACATAATCTAATTTTTGACTGTAAATTTTCCTAATAAATAACGTAATGCTAATAAAATAATGTTGCTTTTTAGAAACAGTTCCTTACATGGCCATTTTGGATACTTAAAAATAAGGTTACAATTAAGAAAAGTTTGCAATCTTTGGTGTTTTTTTGCAATTTTTATCAAAAATAGCGATTTGTAGGTATAGTGACTCAATATTTCAAATGTACGGTACGAAATTCAGTTAGTGCCGCTTATAAAGTTGGGGATTATTTAGTTCAAAGTGCTTTTGTAGATGCGTTAAGGCGGGAACAAACTAAGTAAACATTGTTGAGCAACAGTTGATAAACTCGTGAGTTGGCTCAATTTATACGTGTAGCTCAACAGTTGCGCAACTGTAGACAAACTGTTGCATGATGTTCGCTCCCGAGGCGGTACATCAAAGGAGACGTTGACCAAGTGCGTTAACAGTTTCGCTGGTGTATACGTGTGCAAACTTGTCAATATGCGTTTAGTTTAATTCAGATATTCGAGAGCGGTACATCGGCAGAGTAACGTTCAATTCATTTGAAAATGTCGCACGATTGGTCAGAAGACCAAGTTCTAAATTTGATAGAGCTTATAAGGGAACATTCAAATATATGGCATCCCGAAAATGAAGCTTATAAAAACAAAAATAAACGAACTGACGCATTCAATATTATAGCGACCGTTCTAGAACTATCCCGAGAAGAAATTGAGAGGAAATGGAAAGTTCTGCAAACCCAGTTTAGACGGGAATGTGCAAAAAGCGTCACAAAATCTGGCCAAGGAACAAATGAATTATACGTGTCCCGTTGGTTTGGATATAACCATTTAATGTTTTTAAAAGACAAGAATATACCAAAACATACAAGAGATACTCAAGAACAAGTAAGTAAACTTTTTTGTTTCTTTATAATGAAACATATTATTTTATTCCATTCTGTCTTGCCAAGGCACTATTCCATGGCCTGAAAAATAATGTGCAAATTGTTCTCGAACTTCCTGTGCTACTCTGGATGATTTTCTACCAATTCTATTTAACTTCATAAATGTAGATGAAGGTTCTGGTTCATTTCGCCAAGATCCATGAACCAAAATGCCCGTTGAAACATCTCCATTGTCATAGGTTCCAGGGGAAGCATCACAGCCCATGATTGTTTTAGTATTTTGTAAAAAAATATGTTAGTAGCAACATGTAAGAATAATTATTTCAGCAGTAGTAGGTTGCAAAAGCAAGGGCTTTCCTAAAACTCGAAATACAGACGACATAACGCCAAAAGCATTTTTCACTACTCGTCTTGCTCGCGATAATCTGTAATTAAATGAGCGTTGGAACGTCCCCTTCAAATATTCGCCGGGAAATGGTTCCATCTCCTGTAGAGGAAACGCATCGTCGCAAACAAATACAAAAGGTGTTGTTCCGTCTTGGTGTCCTGGCAGGAGTTTTTCAGCTGGTAAATTTAAAGTCCCATCATTTAGTTTTCTCGCGAAAAGTGTATTTTTAAAAACACCACCATCTAAAATTCGTCCTTGACATCCCACGTTTACGTATAAAAATCGATACTTTGCATCTACTACTGCCATAAGGACAATACTGAAAGTACCCTTGTAATTATAATATTTGCTTCCACTTCTAAAGGGTCATTGTAGTACGACGTGTTTACCGTCAATGGCTCCTAAGCATTGAGGAAAATTCCATAAGTTTTCATAGTCATTGGAAATTTTGAGCCACTCTTCAGGTGAATCTGGTAACTAAAAAAAAAACATTATTTAAAAAAAGGATATCCAACTAGGGCCGCAATTGTTCTCTAAGTGCCCTATGACCTCCCAACATCTAAATATGTACTCTACATATTATTATTATACTTATACTATAGGCATGTATACTTTGTTTCAGGACTTGGAAAACACGCAATATGAGTATTCATCAGAAACCATCCTTACTGAAGGTTCCTCAAGCATTCTTCAATTACAGCAAGCAGAAACACCTTATGACACAGTGAAGCAGTTGCCAACAATAAGAAAGAACAGTTCTGGAAAGCAGTTAAACCCTTCGGATCCTCATAATATTGGAATAGAATCAGAACCGCCACAACGAGACACCGTAAGGCAGTTGATTCCAGTAAGAAAAAAAACCTCGGGAAAGCGCCCAAATTTGTCTGATCCTCAAATGGATGAAGTTTTTAAATTAATAAAAACACTTACAGAAAATTGAAGAGTAAGGGATAGATTTGAAGTATATTGTGAATACGTGGCAAATAAATTAAGAACGCATGATGCATTTGTTCGAGCTGATGTAGATCATAAAATTAATTGCATTCTCCATGATGCTGATATGCAAATACTTTATCATGCACACGGGCAGTTTACTCCAAGAACAACGAATTTGCCACTTCCAACTGTATCACCTGTCTTAAGTTCGCTCTCGTACGCACCAGCTCCATCTCCTTATTATACATCAACAAGCATTCAACATCCTTCTGATCAAGACATAGTCATAGGACATAGCTTTATTGACACCCTAATCGGATACCAAGCGGATAACTCTACGGACATTTCATAAAAACTATATTACGTTCTTATATGTCTTTATTTCATTAAATAAGGAAAAAAGAAATTGATTTCTTTTCTTACCTAAATATGATCTGCCAATGCTTCTATAAGGGCTTCGCAATTTTCAGGAACTATAGTACCAATTAGCTGTTTAGAAATTTGAAATCGGTACATTAGACTGACATATGAATCTCCAGTGGCTAAAAACCTTAAAGTTATCATTAATCTTGTTTTCACGCATATGGCTTCCCGAAAGTATTTTTTTTGCAATTTTAGGTTCAATCATAACGATGTGACTTTCAAATGCGGTTGCATTAACTCGAGTAAAGTTTTTGAACAGCATTTGGTCTTCCATTCTTAGTTCTGGTAAAAACTTCCGTTTTCTGTTTGCGAGTATACTTCTTTGCCACCACCGTCCCTTTCTGCAGTTACGCGATTTTTTAATGTTCATTAATAAAAACGTGCACCGTGCGAGTAAAGCATCGTCTTCGTCGCACATTTTGGCTCGACTGAACGAACTTTTCAGCAACAAGGTTCGCCGATGTTTTCCAACAATCATCGACGTTTGTTTGCCAACAGTTGATCAACCCTTGCTCAACAGTTGTTCAGCTGTTGCTCAACAATGTTTGCTTAGTCTGTTCCCGCCTTTACATAACAATTTAAAAACTTTCGTCTATATCTTTTTAAGTAATGACGCTTACTTTCTTTAAGATGGAAATAAACAGAGCCTGTGCTATTAGTCCTCTAAGAATTCTACGAAACAATACGAAACAATAGGGACCATTCCACTCTCCCAAAGAGATAATGTGTTCTACGATAAATCACAAATTAATTTTAAAACTAAACAAAACTTAACAAGTGATTTGAGTCTCACACCAAAGATTCTAACCATAGGACTAGTATTCTACGATATCGGTGGCACCAGGATAGTACAGGCAAAAAGGATTTTCTGTCTTTCGTAAAAGTTTCAAGTACTTATAGCCCAAAAGAAACTAGGTCTTTTGTATGGGCTGCAATAAGTATATCTCGGTTTATTTTGATTTTTAATAGAAAGAAAAAAAGAAAGAAAGAAAATGTGCTATATTACGTAAGACAAAACAAAATCTTGTGTACAAGCATCCTAAAACTAAAAAATTCCTAATCCACTTTAAATTTCAAATTTCAAACAAACATACCATCTAAAACATTTTACCATACAATTTACACACATTACCAAAATTAATTATAACAAAACAAATTGAAAAAATTAAAAAAAAGGATTTTTTTGATAAATTTGATTAAAAAATAAGTAAAGCTGTCAATAAAACAGAATTTAGAGGAAGTAAATTAAAATATTTAATAGGAAGAGACAAGACTAAAAGACCAAAATGATGTCAGAGCACAGGTCAAAAGGTATCATTAAAAAAATCGTCAAGGCTATAATATGCCCTGGATAATAAAAGTAATTTTAATTTCTTTTTGAATTTCTTAACTTCTAAAATTTGTCTGATACATAGAGGAATATGGTTGTAATTTTTTTTGCTAAGGTATATAAGTGAGTTCTTGGTGAGGGAGGATGTAGGGATTGGTAAGGGAAAATCGTTAACCTGGCGAGTCATATGACCAGCGTTAGAGGGAGGTTTAGAACATGCATGAATAAGAGTAGCTGTTTCTAAGATAAAAAAAGAGAATGAGTTTGGATTTTTTGAGATATAAAGAGAGGCTTACAAGAATCTCTTAACCCAGCGGAACATAAGTTGTTTAATAATCCCTTGTTGCTTAAACCCCAAAAAGGCAAGCCATAACGAAGATGGGACTCAATAAGAGAAAAGTACACTGAACGTGCAACTACCCCTCCCGGCTCATGCCCCGCCATTCTTACTGCAAAGCATCCAGAGGATAATTTTGATGCAAGATTTAGGATATGATCTTCGAAGCGAAGGCGACCATTAATGGTAATACCAAGGAACTTACAGCTATCTTTGTATTGCATGGGGGAGTTTTCACTAAACATAAGGCCCTGAACGTCACACTTAAATCCCATAATGAAGGTTTTGCCCACATTAAATTCAAGCCTGTTTGCAGCACACCACTCCGATAAAATCTTAAGATCCTTAAAAACCCGGGCTCTTACATTATCAGAATCTCTATGATTCCATAAAATGGTGGTATCATCAGCAAACTGAACCACTTTGCCCTGCAGTTTTAATGAACCCAAATCATTTACATAGAGCAAAAATAATAGTGGTCCTAACACTGAACCCTGAGGTACTCCAGTTTCAAGGGATCTGAAATCGGATAAACATCCAGATACTGTAACTCTTTGGGTACGATTAGACAGATAGGATTCCAGTCATTGCAATGCCACACCTCTAAAGCCATTATTAATTGAGCTTAGACAGCAGTATTCCATGATCTACACAATCAAATGCCTTGGATAAATCGCAAAACACTGCCGCCGCGGACTCTCCAGAATTTAAGGACACATAGACACTCTCTAAAAAGCCGAAAACAGCGTCGTGAGTCCCTTTTCCCGTTTGAAATCCAAACTGATTTGCAGATAAAATGCAAGGATCAATATTAGTATTCACATCCTTGAGCAATAAATGAGGAATATTACAGTAATAATCATTTAAACTCTTTGGTCTTACTTCTGGTTCTGACTTTTTAATAATTTGATTTTTTTTATCAATAAGGGAAACATGTCTGATGTCTGCCTCAATTTCAGTTATATCCTTTTAGTAGAGTAACATGAAGAGTTCCACGCGTTCTCCAGAGAAAGTCTAAGCTCGTGATCTGACAGCTCATACGCACAATGGTGCGCGTTGATTGAACAGAGATTTGGCGAGAATTTTTAAAAACGGAAACCGTTTATTCATTATTAAATTGATGCGATGTTGTTAATTTTTTTAATTAAAAAAAAGATTTGCGGAAAAGCATAGAGGTGGAAAGGTGGATATTTCGGTAGGTTTCAAGAAAATGAATAATTGGTAAAGTTCGCTTAACTGTTTAATATGGAAGCATTATTGTCGGTATAAGAATTTAAGGAAAAACTAAATTATTTAAATATGTTTATCAGTCAATCATCTTTTGAATTGACAAAATTATTATTACATAATATGTAGGTATTAATTGCGTGAAATACGGGCTATGTGTTACGGTTAGCGATAATATCAAGTGAGAATTCTAAATTTTTTGTTAAGAATTTTTAATTTAAGAAGCGGGCAGTCTATAATTCTTAGCAATATGTATTTATAACAATGACTTGGTAGTATCCAGGAGCTGGCGCCATCTATTTAGTAATTTTTATGTGGGGACTTGTATCGCCCTCTCACTCACTCCGAGAGTGGAGTGGAGGCTGTCAATTGTCAGGATGTATTCGATCCATTATGGCGGATTAGGTTGCACAGAGTCGTGACAGAGACTGGTTGTAAAAGTCGTTGACTTCCACGTGTCTAAGCTATGTAGCTGTTTTCTTGTACGATTGGTACAATAAAGTATTGTTATCCGTTAACAAGTGTATTATTTTGGTGTTTAAGAGTATAGGATCTCTCGTCTGGTGACTACAAAACCTACATTTAACAATCGTTTGCGCCCTCTATGTCATGTGAATAACAACAAAATAGAAGTGGTATTGTATAGGAAATGATAATACCGACTTGGTAAAATTCAAGAACTGGGACTTTCTATAGTTATTTGGTTAAATTATTTTAATTTAGAAAAATAGAAAAAATAACAATGGCAATACTGTGAGTATTACATTACCATATCATTTTTGAGTTGTAGTTGGTCCATCGATTTTATTTTAATCGCCATGATTTTCGGTACATGTATAGTGTCCCCAACAAGGATCCAATAGTCTTGAGAGTGAATCCTCAGATATGCTAATATCTACTTTTTTTAATAATAATTTAACAAATTGTTGATCTTGTAAGCGTCATCTTATCATTGCCGTATACAGAGATGCGGTGAGAAAGTTATATATATATAAAGTTATATATATATATATATACAGTCCACTCAATTCTAGTATTATTTATTACTTAAGAACAAAATCCCGTGGTTTAAAATCGTAACCCAAGAAATATTTTAGGCAATTTTCTTTAGTAAATGCCAGTTGATTTTAGTGTTTTAACAGCACGGAAAAAAACGGTTTTTTTCCTGTTTTATTTAGGAAGTGTTGAAAAAAACCAAAAAAAGGAAATATTAAATTTTTTTTTGGTTGCAGTAGTTGGTTTGCACAGAGACCTTTCCACCATGATACTGGATCACAATCGTTTTGACTTGCAACTTCCCACCAAATTGGTCTTCCGTAAAAACCTGATTTTGATTTATACATAGCCGCGTTGGCAATCACCTTATCAGCTGGTAGATCAATATGATTTGAAATATGTTTAATAACTTTAAGGCAGTCCAGGCAATCCTCGTCTGAAAGACCCTGTCCTCTAAATCGAGAATCTACAAAATAAGCGGCCTTGTGTAGATTCTTACAGCAAATTCTTTTTGCTACTTGTTTTAGTATAGTATTTGAAGTACTGCTATTTATTAATGATGACTGCCTTTTTAGGCTATTGATTGTTTGAACTTTTATGTCTATTAACACTCTTGGAACAAGTAATAAATTAGGAGAATCGCCCTCTAAAACTTTTATACCCCTGGCAATAGGCTTCAGAAGTTCTCCTGCTATAGTAATATCTTGCCAAAACGTATTGCAAAGGATTTCTCTTCGTACTGAATCTTCTATTATGACGTCTTTCGAAATTAGAGTTTCTTATAAGGCAGCTTTGTTAAGTTTTAAGGAGCTGAAAAGAATCTCGTCTCCTGCAAATCTGGTTGGATTTGGCATTTTTAAAGCAACGGCTTTATTTCCATACTTTTCCTTTCGTTTTTTGCGAAATACTGCAAGGGAGACTCGTTTGTTTTTAATGTTTTTTACAACCGTTTTAGCCTTATTTCTTAAATCGGATAGCCGAGGAATCCTCATAATGTCTTTTGCTAATAAACTGAGCCCGTGGGCAACACATCCGATCGTAAAGATGTGAGGAAACTCAGATCTGACCATATTCCATGCAACTCCCATATTGCTAGCATTATCTGTGACTATTAACAAAACATTTGCGCTTCTAACATCATTAATAACATTAACGAATTGTTGCCCAATATATTGTCCAGTTTCTCTGTTTTCTCCGGGCTCAATGGATTTGTAAAATACAACGTCGGGGGTGGCTAAAAGAAAATTTACTACTCCATCTCTACGAATATTAGTCCAACCATCTGATATGAGAGTTAAACATTGAGAGTTCTAAACCTTCTCTTCGGCTAATTTCATAATACGAGCATATTCTGCTTCTAGTAATGGTTTCCGTAAACTATGTAAGTTCGGTGGTTTATAGGATGGCCGCAAAATATTAAATGCGACATTCCACAAAGGGTTTTCAGAAAAAATGGAAAGCGGTAAGGCCCCAGCATAAATAGCTCTTGCAAAGGCGGCATTTGCTCCTTCTTTGAGATTCGATCTGTGAATGATATTATGCTCGATTGTTCCATACGTGAGTGTTTAATGATCTTCCTGCCGGTCATAACATTAATGTCCTTAACGTTTCCAGTGCTGCCTCCAGCATCAACATCAACACCACTTAAAGTACTAAATGAACTTGTCGATGGCGATGTAAGGCTCGTATCAATATCAATATCCACAACTTCCATGTCAATGTTTGTATCATCTTGACCTAAATTATTGTTGTCACCGCCTCCAGCATCTTCATAAACATCAGTATTACTACAAGACCCACGATTGAGCTTACCTAAAATGAAGTAAATATGATGCAAAGAATGCGCATTAAAACTCAAGTACAGTCATTACCCTGTGCAGACATTGGGCCTAGTGATTCCTTAATTTTCTCTGGATACTTCAAACATTTTAATAAGTGGTTGCTCATTCGCGTACCATTTGGAAACGAATAGGTCTGTGAGCAAAACTTGCAAATTACTTTATTTTTGTTTTCACCACTTTTAGTAGTCTTATAATATTTCCAAAAGTCTAATTTTTGCATAGGCATCTTGTGGCTAAAATTTAAAAAAAAATGAAAATAATGCCATATTCTGTTACCATTCCATTAAAAAAAATTATTCAGATTCTATAATTTAATCTACACATCCAAATCCAATATTTAAAATAATAATAATTTTAATAATAGATTTATTAGGAAATAAAAAAATGCTATATGGTTCTCTCCTCTTAAACTGTGTAGAAACGTAAACATAACCTTACATAAAATTTAGTTTACTTTTAGGTTTATTTTACAGTTTCAGTAATATTCTTTAGCAGTACAGTTTAAAAATATAAAAAACTTACCTACAATAACCGTCACAACACTTTTAACGCAATAATAACAAATTGATTATCAGATTATTTTTGCAATTATCTTAAAGTTCATCAACCTCCTTCAGTAAATAAATCAAAGGGGCAACTAAGGAGCAGTACTACGTTATTGAAATAAATATGTTGTCGATACTCGATGCCAATAATAGTAAAAAATAAACTGATTTGTTATTGTTTCTCTTCTACACATTAATAAATATGAGGGTTTCAAAGCTGAAGTGGTATGCGTAAAATGTGATTTTGAGTTTGAGTAAACAGCAGTTAAAGTTTTTTGCAACAATCAATTTATACTATACTATACGTTTTGTATAATTAATATAGGCATCTAGTGGTCAAAATGACAACTTTGGAGGTCAAGCATTTTATTTATAGCTAGCTAAAAAAAAAGGAAAAAAGCAGTTTTTCTAGTTAAAACGGTTTTTTTCCGATTTAAAAAAAAACGGTTTTTTTTAAAACACTAGTTGATTTCAATAAGATGGTTGCATCTGATAAAACTGTCTTTCCTACAGGAGTCATGTTTTGAAAGTGCAACCTTTAAAATGGGGAGATGAGGATATTAATTGATTTGGTGTTACACCAAATTTATATTCTATATGTTACAAATGTTTTAAGAGCTTTGTCGAAAGAATGGTTTATACAACGAGCATTTGCTTTATTTACTAATTTACTAATGGTTCTATTAATAGTATATGTTTCTTTTTTTCTTGTGGGCAAGGAGAAAGATATGTTTAATCACACTGCTCAGTCAACACCTCTGTAAACAGTAGAGCCGGATAGCCGCTAGATTAATATCAAATTAAGACGGACTATTCACTAAAAACTATCATTCTCCGAAGATACTAACCAGACACAGGTTGACTCTCTAGGACTCGTGATCAAAGAGTCTTTTATTCAAGATCAAACTTCTTAGCCTTGCGCACTGTCTTTATGAAGTTTGCTATCTGGTCCCAGGTATTATTTTCCTGAAACATATTTTCTCAAATCGACAAAAATAACTCTACAAAGCTCCTAAGGCCGCAGAGATCACTAGATAATGGAAACAACTATTGGCATAAGCAGCGGCCGTTAGTAATATAAGATATTAGCTTACTGAGAAATGCAACTTCTGATATCCCTGTCGACGATGAGTCTGATCTGCTCGGCAAAATTCATACCACTGTCTATCATCACTCGAAAATATTTCACCAAGTGTTTGGTCTTAATCTAGAGATCTTATTCATTAGACTAGCACATCAATGCATTTTGTAGTAAAAATGACGATCTCTGTCTTACTGAGGGCAAATAAAAAAAAAGTATTATTAAAAATAATAATATTACAAAATCTATCTTTAAAATATTACAAAACCAAGTTACTTGCTACTAATTACTTATTACTTATTACTTACTAATTACAAATTACTTACTAATTTACAATTATAATTATATTCTTAAAATTGTAGTTATCTTCTTTTATCTTACTTGTTTTATGCAGATTTAAATTAAAATTTAACATGTTTGTTTAGCATTATTTTTAGGTGACTTTTATAATATTGAATTAAATCCTTAACTGATTATTTACTCCGTTCGAGTATGCCGTACTTCTGACAATCATTGCCAACTGTATCGTCCTAGCACTGGAAGAACATCTGCCCTGTGCCGATAAGACCATGTTAGCACAAAAATTGGTAAGTATTCATTATTTTTATTATAAATTAAGTTAATAGATTTGCATAAAATTATATATAAAAATTTAAATATATACGGTATTAAAAAATTGTAGTAAAGCTTCTATGGTCAAAACTAAACTGGAAAAATTATAGCTCTGACCTAAACTTGGGATCTTTTAAGAGTAATACATGTGCATGTGTGTGCAATAAAGTTCATAAGCAAAATGTGGTATAAATTAAGCCAGAGCAAATTAAAACTATATTGAAATTGCCTGAAAACTCACAAGGGGCATTCTTAATTCTTTAATAAATCAAGAAACCTCTTAAAGTGAAATCTTTATAGCATTCTAACAAATGTAGGATAGTTTCTCATCTGCCATGCAATTAAGCAAATTATTTTAAATCTTTTTTCCTATTTCACTTGAGGGATCCTAGTCGGAGCCTGAGCTCACCTGGAAGATAATTGGAAAATGTACAAAAGAAGATTATTTAAATGATGCCGGAAATATCAACTGTATTAACCGTAAAAGTTGTAAAACTTCTCTTAAACGATGAAGAATTTAATGAGTTCGGATAAATGTAATTAGCAGCTGCATTTATCTGATTTCTTTGGTTCACATAGATGTTGGAATACCTGGTTGTTCTTATCAGCCTGACTCTAGTTGTGCTTAGTAAGCAACTAGTTTTGCTGGGGTACCAGGTTATTTTTCTTAGCCTGACTGTTCTTATTTGATTAATCGAGATGCTCAAGACAACCTTGTCATTCTAAAGCTCCTAGTTGATCTGGATTCCTAGGTAATTTTTTTTATAATCTAAACTATAGTTTCTAATAGTTGACTTTGATGAATGAATGATTCTTTTTCTAAAAAATAATGTTTCTAGCTCAAATAACCCGTATTTTAATAATGTAATTTTAAATTAAACTACCAAGCATGAAACCTTTGCTAAAAATAATTTAGTATTACCTTAGCAATATTAGCGAATTTTAAAAAAGTTGCCGCACAAATGATTTATTAAAAAACGGTTTTTAGTTCAAAATTAGGTATGACCACCATGCTTGATTTGAGAAAAGCACACAATGTACCACATAAGATTTTGCAAGTACCCCTGACAAAAAAGCGATGTGATGGGGGACAAATCAGTTACTTAAATAATTTACACAAAATTTAAAACAGGTAAAAATAAATAATAGCAGAGTAGGTTCCCTGAGCCACTATTATTTTCTTTGATTAATTCATTCTTTAAGCATTTTTTTCTAATAAGACTCCAAAGGCTTCGTTATTAAAATATCTATTTACTTGATAGCGTATAATATATAGATGTGATCTTCTGACCTTAAGATATTATATAAGGCACAGCTTTTTCTTGTTCTTCTATAAAGCTTTGACATTATTTGAGAATATATTGAGGCGTATATAGTTTTGGTTACATAAAAGAATAAAAACCAGAAGCCTGCGTTGCTGGACTGCTTATCTCGGAGGCTTAATGCCAAGGAATGGTATAATGTTTCTTACCTTATATTAATTAAAAACAATAGATGGGACAGAGTTAAAGGTTAAGCACAAAATCAATCATCTTAACTGTTTGATGTGCCTTTAGTGTACTGACGTTAAAGACAAAAACTTTAAGTTTTAGGAAAAATGTAATTATATTACTTTTGCTTGCATTCAAATTCCTTTCATTGGCATTTACCTATTTAATATTGTTGCAGTTAAAATTCAAACAAAGATGCCTCACCTTGGGATGCAAATGGACATCAACTTGACTTTTACAGATCATATTCAGGGTAATATTTGTCTCTCCATAAATTTAGATTTTGACCTTAAAACTCTTATATTGTTCTCTTGTGAAATATATCTTTGACTACTGCTCGGTGACTTGTGAGCAAAATGTTATGTAATTCATGGGAATATTAACTATAGGTTGTTGCATAAGGTACAATTGTAATGGAAAGTTTTGTCAATGTATTACCAAATGAAAGACATTGATCTCTTTAATTATTTATTGGGCAGTGCTGAAAGTAATTTTAAGAGCCACTCACTCAATCTTCTCGTGTTGACTGCTGAATATAGATCTCCGTCATCACTTCCTATTCGCATCCGTCCTACCCGCATTCAATTTGTTTAGCAAGCATTTTAAATTATAAGTCCATGGTTTTGGTGGGCAACTATGTTTCGATGTGCTTCGTCCCTTGCTGGCCACTCTATTATCCGCCTTGTTCATTTATTACGAGTTATTCTAGCGACGTGTCCTCTCCAACTGAGAGAGAATAACAACATTTTAGTGTTGCTATTCTCTCAACAGCATCGGCTACTCTTGACTTTTGTCTTATTTCACGATTTGGAATTCTATCTTTTAAAGGAATCTCCAATATCACACGTTCTATCGCCCTTAGAGCTACTCGGATCTTCTGCACCGTTCTGCTTGTCAAGGTTAATAAATTCACGCCGTTAGCTAACACCGGTATCACACAATGGTTAAAGGTATTTTTCTTCATGTATATTAGGAGATGAGATTTTAAAATATAAATCAACTTGTTGCAAGCTATGCAAGTCAGCCTTAGACGACGCAGAAGTTTGTGACCCAGATATTTATATGTCCTTACTTAGTCTATGGCTATTGTTCTTACGTACATGTTTTTGCTAGTAACAATATTTGTCATTGGTTAAGTTTTTGCAATGTTTATTTTTAATCCCACTCTTAATAATGAAACATAAAGTTTGAATTTTTGTTGCCACATTATTAAAATCTGCTCCGGTGTTTGGCTGCAATACCTTTAAAAAAATCTTAGCAGGGCTCCAGGCGTGGGACTCTGTAAATTTTCTCTATTTAGAGAAGGAAGCGAAGATACAAAGATCGCTTAATGCCTTGGCACTCTATAAACATTTCCTTATAAACTTCGTTGTTGCTCGGGCATAGAGAACTCGATACTTATCTATTCTAAAAACATCAGACAATTGAGCATAGTCCAGCTGTGAATACAAGAAGAGGAAGAAAATGACATTGACAATATTGATATTTTGACTTTTTTTATTTTGCTTATGTCAAAAGTTTGTTGTGATGTAAAACTTAGAACTTAGTTTTTGGCTTTGTTTTACTGTTTTACATTGATTTTCATTGGTTCTAGCGCCTAGCTTAGTTCAAGCACTTAAAACTTTAAAATGCTTCCTGTGCAAAGATTTTTAATTAACGAGTTAGAAAATCGGCAGCGAATGCAAGAAAATCGTCTTGAAAAACGAGTGATGAGAGACATGAGTGACCCTTTTGCAATACCGGACCGTAGATTTTCGGAAGTCTTCCGGTTAATTAATCAATTGCAAGGTGTAATTTTACATAGAATATTATTTACTTAATGGAATGGATGAGTAGTTCCCTAGTAAAATAATTTGATTTCTCCTTTTCCTTTTACCCTAAATTACAGAATACAAATATAAATAAAAAACGAAAAACTGAAAATAAATCATTACATAACACTTAAAAAAATCAGGTAGTGACTCCCGTCCATTGCACGTTAAATTTTTTCTCCCTCCTAATAAAATTTCCCGGTTCACGGCGTACGGACGGGGAGTCGGTGCCAAACCCAAATAATTAAGCCAATAGATTTATTCTTTTCTTTTATTTTATTATTTTATATTTATTTATTTCATTTCTTTTTATTCTTTCCCACAATACACGCTAAAAAAGGAAGAAAATAATATCTTTACAATAGAAAGGTCCTTTTCGTTGTCGCTTAAGAAAGCGAGGTCGTCTATATACGTTCTGTAACGGAAAAGCCCGAACGGCGTTACAGAGTACGAACTACCGTAGAGATAGCGATAGAGATAGCGATGTAGAGATAGAGATACCGTAGAGATAGAGAACAAAGAGTTTATCTATCGCTATTTCCGTTACAGAGTCCCACCTCAGACACCTTCTGTGAGGGACAGTGACGCAATAAAAAAAATAATACTACCCGTGGTGCGAGAAAAAGGCTTACTAAAAGGGACACTCACCTCTGGTGTATTTGTCAGACAAATTCCACGAAGCGGCTATCCATAGGGCTATAAAGCTACATAAGTAAAACCAACAAAATAGAGCCCTATGGAACTGTGGTGAGCCTTCAGAAACTTCAAAAATCGAGTGACAAAATGTCGAGGCGTTCAACCACCGGCAACCATGAACTTAATAAATATAACTGGATTGCTAATGCATATGGCCATGATACCCAAAAATGGCCGCCATTTTTATAGTAGTTGTGTCCCTTTGATGTTGGTCACTCTGAACATTTTCAGTGTTGCCAACAAAAAATATATTAAATAACGGTAATGAAGTTGACGACGCTGATGTTTAACGTGTGACCTGTCATGAACTAAATTTATTTTTTCATTGACAATGTTTTTAAATTATTAATGGAATTCTACAAATAGGACTCGACACGATCACTCGGTACGAGTGTATAGATTTTAAATAACATTCTCAATTGTGAGTATAGCGGATTGCCTAGTTTTTGGCGATTTGTAAACGACGCTTGGGTATATCGTCTGCAACAAGCAGATATAGCTTCCTCCTTATTTAAACATGTGTGGTTCACTGTTTCTCAAAACCGAATTATTGTAAATTGTCTGTATGTGTTGTTTATGATAGAATAATATATAGAGTTGTTTATTTTTACTATATAAACCTTTGGTAATTACAGACCCTCATAAAATCATCTATATTTTGATTTTTATAGATGGTTGTATCTATTAATATGGAAACACTGTACATAAAAGGAAAGTAAAGGTCGCAATAGATAAAATAGAAAGAAAATAAAAGTTTTTTTAACTGAATTTGTTAAGTAAATACAAGCAAAAATTTAAATAAAGACCATCGTTTTCATGATATTAGGATTAATTAAAGATTCAAGTTTGAGTTAAGACTTATGATTCAAGATTATCAGAGTAATAAATCAAATATTTTAAAGCGCATGCATCTATCCCAACTTAATTGAAACTTTGTCTCATTTTTAGGTGAGGATTACTTTTTTTCCCAAATTTTAACGAAGTACAAGAAAAATTACAGATTTAATGCAACTATTTCAAGTTCTTAACTAAATGTATTTTTCTATTTTGAATTTGTAAACATAACCTCTCAAAAGTTTAATTGTTTTGTTTTCCTACAACTGGCACAACTGAAATTTGTCAGAGTGACCAACATTGAAAGGACACATTTACGCAAAATGGCGGCCACCAAGTTGTGGCCATTTATTTTTCATTGAATTGGCAGTCCAAGTATTTTTATAAAGTCCGTGTCGTCAACCCAATGAAAAGTGAAAGTCCTGTCACACGGTCAAAAAAGTGCCATGTCACCATACTGTCAAAAATAAAGGCAGATTCACATTGACTCGATAAACTTTCGCAAACACTGCGATAAATGAGACAGAATGACTCAATAATTTATATCCATTATCAAGAATTAAAATAATTAGAACCAAATTCATAAAATCAAAATTGACACGTGACACTGGGCTTATCTTTTTCCTATTTTAATGCTAGTTGTGGCGTTTTAATTTATATGTTTATTAATATTTGCGTATCGATGTTCAATTCGGCATTCTGTCAGCGCTTTTAGGATTTTTTGTAGGTTTGTGGTGTCAAAAGCCTTTTCATAGTCTACATATGTTAATACTTAAGGTTTGTTATATTCGAACGCTTTTCAATATAATTTTTTATTAATAACAGATGATCGTTTGGTCCATACCCATTTTTTTAAACCCTGCGTGTTCTCTATTATAATTTGTTAATTTCTTGTTAGTTAGCTATTTTCGATTTTTTTTTGTAAATAGTTTATATATATAAAAAGGAACACCTATGAGCCAATAATTTTTGAGTTCCGCAATACATATCATCTTTTTTATGCAGTAAAACTATTTCTGCGTCTTATCACTGGGATGGCATTACTCCTTTCTGTAGATATCAAGTAAAAAGTTTGGCAAGAGCCTACCATAGTCTATTTCCAGCAATTTTTAAGTTATCCACTATTATTCCAACTCCTTCTGCATTTCAGCTTCTCCTATTTTTCAGATCTACTGTTTTTTTATCCCCTTCACTGATTTTGATGTTATATGCTGTGTTTCCTTAAATTTTTGATTAATCACCTTTGGCAATGATCGACTACGAATATGCTCTTGATTCCCATACAACTGGCAGTAAAATCTCTCTATGGTATTTGTTATTTTGTCCTGATTTTCAGAAACCTGTCCCTGTTTATTTCTTAGCTTGCAGATGTTTTTTCTTTCAAAAGACATGTTCTGTCTGAGCACTTTTAAACTTTTATTTTCATTTATTACGCTTGATATTTCTAATTATTATGTTTTGTCTTAATTTTTCGTTTTTCTTCTTAAACCTTGGACAACTTTTTTTCTACTTTTTTTAATGCTTAAACGATGAAGTTTAATTTATCTATGCCTATTTCCTTCATATTACTATCTATGGGTAAATTTCTGCTGATGTCTTCCTCAAACATGTTATGTTTTCTGGTAGACTCCTATCTTTTAATATTACCCTTAATTATCATTTTTGTTATTTCTCTCTTAATTTTAACATTTATTTTTGTTCGAATCATTCTATGGTCATTCTTTGGTCGCTTTTTGTTGAAAACCTATTAAAAACTATTACATTATGAATTAATTATTTCTTTTCCGCTTGACATTATGAAGTGAATTTAATTTCTTGTTATATTCTTGTGACTTATCAAGGTCCATTCTTGATGTGGCTTCTTATTAAAAAATAAATTTATTTTACAGAGGCTTTCCTGATGCAAAAGGTCAATAAGTCTGTTACCTCTCTCGTTTCTCCCGCTATATCCAAAGTTTCACGTAGGTAATTCTGCCTTGTCCTTTTGAATCCTAATTTGGCGTTAAAGTGGTCAATTAGCATCATATTGCGTTTTCGTATTCTTACTAGCTGTCTAATGATGTTTCCATAAAATTGTTCAATTTCCTCACCTAGATTGCCACTGCTGGTGCCCATGCCTGTACAACTTTAAGTGTATATCTTGAATTTAATTTCAGAATTAAACTAGTATTAAAGAAAAAAACAGCTCTGGGACGGACAATAAAGTTACTAGGTTAGGTATGTGCCTTTCGTGTATTAAAAAACCAACACCACTGACGACTCTTCTTCTCCTCTAAAATGATGTATATTTCCAGAAGTGTCATTTGCACTGTTTCTCGGCGTCTTACGTCACTTATGCCGACTATATCCTATTTCGTCCTATTTACTTCTAGTTCTGTAAGTGTTGCCTCTGATGAAAGGGTTAGGGTACATAGCAAGCATATACATGCATTTGTCGTTTATTGCAGTGGCCTTTTTCCGATGATTCTTAACTTTATTATGACCGCCACCTTGGTTAAGGATATTGGAATCGTCGGGGACTCGGGGATCTTACGTGTCCTTAATGAGGAGAATTAATGCCACGCTTGTCAGCTACACATGCTATTCGCAACAAGTTTACTAGTTTTATTCCACCCTGGATATCTAATTTCACTGATACCTTAATTTCTCCATATCTGGAAGGCATTCCCCTAGCCACCACCTGAGGAAGCGCCCAGGGAGGACTACCATATCTAGTTATATCTCATATCTAGCTATACCCCACACGGAATAGAGTACATTTATATTTTGTATACTTTGATTAAATTGTTAGATTATATTGTTTCTTCAGTTTTATTGTTCTTTTATATTAGTTCGGTTAAGAACTAGTTGTTATGTACCATTTAAGATGAGGATCAGTGATCCCTTTGACCACAAAATAGTGATCAGTCTAGAAAATATTAAAAACATTTATCTGAAAAGTACAAATAAAACACAAATAAAATTAGTTTTCTGCAACTCGAAAAGTTAAAATATTAATTAACCTTAATAATTACGCAGAAGAGCTATAAATACCCTAACATCGTTGATTGAATATTTGGGAAGATACGCAATCCTGTGTTAAAAAGTGTACCCGGTCGACTATCGGATTGCCGTTCAGTTTCGTGCACCGTGTGGTGCTGCCGCAAAGCGTCAAATCTAGGAACGATTTATTTTAGCTGCGTGGACCTGGCTTTTGGCTTCTTTGAGTCAGGTTTTCAACGACGATGGAATCTCCGGTTACGCGGCCGTGTTGGATATTTTTTTAAGATATGGGATGATGCTGCCAACTATGTTTTTATTATTTTTTTTTAACATACAGCACGGTGTCATTTATGTGGTGGTCAAGTGATAAGTGATATACTTAAGGGTGGAGGCATATTGAAATTTCTTAAAAGTTAAATTTTATAAACAAATAATTACTTACCAAAATATGTTTCTGAGACAAAAATTAATACAAAAATATATATATAAAGCTATTTTTACAAAATTACCAAAAAAGTTTAATACAAGTTATAATTCCAACAAACATTATGTTTCCTTCATTTTGTGTTCAAGAGGGTCAAGTTTTTAAATAAAAAGCCCGTTGCACTTAATTAACTAAAAACTAATATACAAAAAATATGTGGAACAAATTTTAAGATATAAGTAGGTTTCACGTAAATATTATAAAGAATAATTTAAATAATTCATAAGACTTAATACCGATGGTAATATAACTTCTTGATCAATAATTTTTTGTAAAAAGTAACCCATTTTGTCATGTG
Source organism: Anthonomus grandis grandis (assembly GCF_022605725.1). Classification (NCBI taxonomy): domain Eukaryota; kingdom Metazoa; phylum Arthropoda; class Insecta; order Coleoptera; family Curculionidae; genus Anthonomus; species Anthonomus grandis. The sequence continues at coordinate 25,952,818 of NC_065555.1, forward strand.
ATTCAATATCTGAAAAATTGTGCAGCCTAGTGAGATCTGTAAAGTAAGGGGTTGTGAGTGAAGATGTTAATAGAAATAGAAAATAGGCCACATTTTAAGTTTTAAGCGACACAGGAAAATTCTCAATTACCAGTTGTTACAACTATTCTTAAAACTATAAAAAGATACCTAGTAACAAAAAAAAACATTTTGTTTTAAGACCCCGCATCACGGTTATACAGGACGTCAATAGAGGTGGTCAATTAGAGGAAAGTTGAGCAATATAGTGTCCTTTTATAATAAAATCTAAATACTTCCTAAATTTTGCAAAAAACTGAAATTTGGCAAAATCATTTTATTTTTTTTCTGGCGTTATTTCAAAATATATGACAAAAGTATTTATTAAATGAATAAATTATTGTGACCACTTTTTCTCGCCTATACGACGACACCTTTAAATTTAAAATACGACGTTCTGTCTTTAAAGAGCCATCATCAACTTTGTTTTTCTTTGTCGGCGCTATATTGACCATTTGCAGTTTAACGACGCGGGAATCTTTGGGCGCCCGGCCGTTTTGTTATTTTTTTAAGACAAGGGCGATGATGATAACAGCGCTTTTATTTATTTTGTTATTGCCGATATTTAAATGCGCTGTGATCTCGCATAAATAACTAGATAAATATGGTGGTCAAGTAATGTATTGGAAGGTGCAATCTCTTACAACTTAAATTTTATTAACAAATAATAAATTACTTACCAAAATCCTTTTTTGAGACAAAAATAAATAAATAAAAACAAAAGAAAAATTCAATAAGCTTTTATTTATTAATTAGAAAATTAACAAAAATATTAAATAAAGGTGATGATATAGGTAGGTTTCACGTAAATATAAAGAGTAAATTAAATAATTAAAGATTTAATATCTATATACGATACTATAGTTTTTTAGAGTGAATAATTTATTGCAAAAAGTAGCCTGTAATGTGATTTTTGACAATACGGGTTTGTGAAACCAGCCAATATCTCAAAAACTGTGTAGGGTAGTGAGATCTGTGAAGTACACTTTTTTTGGACAAAAATATTGGAAAATAGATACCTTTAACTGAAATTAATATAAAAATAAAATCGCAAAATTTAAAAGGTTTTGAATAAGGGTGTAACAACACTATAAAATATAAAAAATAGGCCACATTTTAATTTGCAATACAGGCAAACACTTAATTACTAATTCTTAAAACTAGAAAAAGTTAATAAGAAAAAAAACAAATATTTTGTTTAACAGTATGAAGGGTCTCATCGCGATTATACAGGATGTCCAAAATAAGGATGAGCAGTAAATGGTTTAATTAGGCGAAAGTTGCGCAATATAAATGCAATGATTGAATAAATGCAATCTAAAAATTGGAAAAATGCCAAATACTTCCTAATATTCAGGAAAAAGGTGAAATTTGGCAAAATGGATTTTTATTTTTTTCTGGCGTTATTTGAAAATATAAAATAAAATCATTTATACATTGTTGTAAACACTTTCTCTCATTTACAAGTTAACATCTTTAACTTTTAAATACGACGTTCCTTCTTTAGAGAGTCATAATCAACTTTGTTTTTTCTTGTCGACGCCATGTTGGCCACTTGCAGTTTTGAATAACCCTTTTAATTACTTTATCAACGAGGTAATTTCTAGCTAGTAGTTGGAATCATCCCTATTAAATATTATATACCTCTCTCTCTTTTAAATACAATTTCGAATTTCAAAAAATTCAAAACATACTTTATTCATAAATACATGGTACCTACTTGTTGACATGGTACTTTTATGATATAAAATAGGCACATTAATCGACATATTACTAACACATAATTTAAAAACAATACACAATAGTGGGTTCAACATACTAGTATAAACACAAAATGTATTTTCAATTTCAAAGCAAGACGACTTAAAATTTTTTTAGAGTAACATCACAAATTCTAACCTTTACATCTTTACTAAAAACTAATTATATACTATTGGCCTATTCCTAACTATCTTCAAAAAATTCTAATGCTATAAAAATATTTGCTTTTAAGAAGTTTCGTTAAGGACTTTTTAAAGCGAGGAGACTTTTATGACATTTGGAAAATGATTAAAAATTTTTATGCTCAAGTAAATAAGAGAATTCTTAGTTCACTTTTCGGGATGGGCATTGGAATATTGTATTTTTTTCTGATATTATAACGTTTTAAGGAGCCATTATTTTGAAGATACAATTTATATTTTTTGTATATTAGTCAAGCAGACTCAACAATAAACAAGCAACACAAGGAAAGTATCTTTAAATAGGGGTCTGCATGTCCTGTGGAGATTTATGACACATATATTTAATGGCTTGTTTTTTAAAAACAAACATCGAGTCAAAAAGCCGTTTACTAATGCAACTCCAAAATGTTATTCCATACTGTAGGTATTTTTGTATGAAAGTAAGTTCCAACTTTCGACAAAAAAAAATATCAATCTCAGTTCATTTAAAACCATTCTAACAGCATAACATCGTCTAGCCAGTTTTTGCCTCCTGACATATCTCCATAAAACTTAGGTTTATGATCGATAACAATTCCAAGAAATCTGTTAAAATTATTCACTTCCAATTCTTTGTTGTGAATCATGAACTGCTCTGAGCATAAAAACTTAACAATTTAGTCTTATCTATGTTTAAAGACATCAAATTAGCATCAAACCACTGTTTAATCATTAATAAATCTTTAGAAATTGTTCTAGGTTAATGTGCTTTTATTATTGTCCATAAGATAGTGGTGTCATCTGCAAAAATAGTGAAGAATCCTCTTATCTGGAGCGACCCCAGGTCATTTATATACAATAGAAATAAAATAGGACCGAGAAACGAACCCTGCTTACTACACAAAGTTCAGACAAACTGCCATTTGGCCAAACAAACTTTTTTCTGTCTAACAAAACAAAATTTTAACCATTCTAGAGCAACTCCCCTAAACCCATATCTAGAAAGCTTACCGAGCAATATTCCATGGTTGACACAGTCAAAGTGTTTAGAGAAGTCGCAGAATACCGCTGCAGCAAAGTGACCTTCTTCAAGCTCAAATATAATCTCTCCAGGAATGAAAACATTACTCGACATTCATTTAATATGTTATTTTTTTTAATTTGGAAAGCTACCATTCGTACTATAACCAGTTTCTCAATAACTTTAAAGGCTTTTAAGGCTTTATTTTTATCTTTTTCATGAATGAATTTCATCATGAAAACAATTATTGAAAATACTTAAAACACTAAAGACCATAAACATAATATATTGATTTAAAATTTTCTTAAAGTAAAAAAAAGAAAAAGAGAAAATGGCTCTCATAGACATGAAGAGACAGTATTTTTAAGAGTTTGGATTGATTTTTGTAGATAAAATAGATAATTTTCTGTGAGGTTTATAATTAGATTTTTTTAAAGATTTTCTAATAAGATTTTGAGGTTCCCATATTAGGTTGTTATAAATCAAAGTCTTAATTAATATACGCACACTGATTAATTTTGCCTAAAGAAGCCATCGTCTCACAAACTAAACACATTTACATATATCTATCTATTTGTGATTATGATATCCAAGAAAATTTTTTAACAACTACCAAATTGCAATACGGCAAACACGAAGCTGTGCAAAAACTCTCCCACACGACTCGGATGATCGGCCGATTACTAATGAGAAGCGACGGACGAAATTATTTTCGCGCATACTGGAGAGAATCGCCATCTATTTTTCACGCATATTTGCGGTCACGTTTTAGCCCATAAGGTTGCGTATCTTCCCAAATATTCAATCAACGCTAACATTTACCTTTGACGTTACTTTACCTCATAATATCGGTCAATTTGTAGCTCGGGGTTATTTACAGTATCTATAAATTTCCAACAAGGGGGACTATAAGGTTTCACTTTTTTATAAAGTAGTTGAATAAACATATAAAATATTAAAAAGTCGCACCTTTTATCTATAAATTTAAAAAAAGTTAAATGAATACATTTTGCTTTAGTCTTTGGAAAATTCTTAATTGATATAAAAAAAAATCAAAATTAGAAATTAATTTAATTATGAAAAGGTATAAAAAATGTTAAAACTTATGTAGTAAAATATAAAAATAGTCGACTTAATTTACAGTTTTGCATTAAGTACGAAATCCTTGAGCACTTCATTTTTTGCAGTACTTAATCTGATTCCTGTATGCCACTTGCTTGTATTTTTCGTTTATTCTTAGGTACTTTTTGAAATAACTGCATGTTTTTTCTGCCTAACATACAAACAGATTGTAATTCGACATATTTTTTGCATGCGCTTTGTATAAGGAGGACGATAAGTTTGATCACCTGACTCCTACATATGTAACACATGAAATTCTAAAATATTAATTTCGCTTTGACCTTAATTTTAGGTTGTAATTTTAATTAGAGTACCTGGTACCGAGAAGTATCCTACATAGTCTTAACTTTAGGCAGACAACCAGATTTCACATTCCTTCCCACCAGGGTTTTAAATTTGAAGGCTGTTTTGCATATGAAGAGTTATTTTCGTTTTAAAACCCTTTACTGAGGAATTTTACAACATCCATATTTGTTTAACAAGTATAATCTTTAGAAATGTTATAAGGAATACCAAAAAAATGTGTGTGATAGTGTTAAACGGTTTTCTCAAGTCAAAAAAGACTATTCTGCAAGAATATCCTTTTTATCAAAACTTCCACTGATCTGTTACATGGTTGACAGCAACTTGCAGGCGTATTTTTTTTCAAGTAGCTTGTTTTTATGCTCTAGTTACTTATATGTTTTGACTAGAGTAGATCAGTTAAAAAGTTTAAGAGTAAAGTAAATAATAGCAAAAATTTAAATTTGAGTGTTTGTTTAATCTCTTTAGAAATTTTTAAATATGTCGTATTATTGGCTTGCCTAGGCTGAGATCACGGTAGAAGAGACACAAAATTGAATATGTGTAGAATTTGAGAGACATGCAAGAAGAAAACCGCTCCAATATTCTCCGTGGTAAAGTAAAATACCTAGCACGATACGAATCAGAGATAGCGAGGGCAAATCACGGATACCAAAAGTATTACTAGTGTGTGGCGGACGTTTTGCACAGAGTTCTTTTAAGGTGATCTGCAGTTCTAGCTAAAGACCTACCTGAATTACCGCTGAAATACTGAAAAACATGGGCAAATTGGGGATATCCATCATACCCCGCATATGTCAGAAGATATGGATGAATGGGATCTGGCCATTGGTGCCATTACATTTTCTTACCTTTATGTATAAGAAGTTTCTCTTGAGTGTGGAAATGCTAGGAAAATCATGCTCCGGATACTGGAAGAGAGGCTGAAAAATTTCCTGAGACTGGAATTGTTCTAGGAAAACGAGCTCGCGAACAGATCTTGACGTTTGAGATATCATTGAAAAAACTAGGGAATTTAATGTTAAAATGCTCATGTGTTTTGTGGACTACAAGAAGGCTTTTGACAAGGTAAAATGCTCGAAGCTCTGAAACATTTCTGCCGATATGGGAACACCGAAGCATCCGATATAGAAGTAATATATAGGTATATCATCTACATCACGAAAAGACGGCTATATCGATCCCGGATTATAACGGGATTAGAGCAGGCGACAGAAAAAGAACAACCTACGATACGCGGATGATATCGTGAATCTAGCAAAAGACGGTACAGAGTGGAAATTAATAATTTAAAGACTAAAAAAGGATTTTTGACTGTGCTTATAACAATAACCCTGACATTACAAATATCCTTGGTTATCAAATGGTCAATTATTTTGATTATTTTGTATCTGTCATTATCAATATCGGAGATTGCGCAACTGAAATCCTTAGGCGTATCGCTATGGCATGAAATTCAACAGCGAAACTCACTGTGAGGATGAAGTTTTAATAATAAGTTGTGCTAAGATTTAAGAAAAATAAGCAGCAACATATAGAAAATTAATAGCACTTTTTAATGGGGTATCATTTAAAGTCCATTCCTATTCGAAATAGGGGATGACACCTTCCTTAGGGGGTTGAAGATTTTATAATCATTTTTGGGGCAAAAGCTGTCCCCCTTACAAACAAAATTGACGTGTTTTTGAGTTTTTCCAGAAAAAAAAAATCCTAGCAGCTATTCCTTGCGGTACGTTTTCGATGGCCTATTTTGTATTAATAACTATACTTACCTATTCTAGTACCAATCGTTTTCTTTCCTTTGCTTTTCTGACTTCGAAATGAACCCAGTAGACTACTGATCTTCTACTTTACAACTTTAATATCTTTGTTTAGTTTTGCCGCGTCTTTTTGTCGTCATTCTTTTTATTTTTGGAGTATTAAAAAGAATTACTAGAATCCCATAGCACTGGGTACTGCTCGTACATGTTATTTAACTCCAAACACATTTCGTTACTGCATTCCATTTTTATGCAAACTGATGGCTTGATCGAGAAATAAAAGACAACTAAAGTCAATCAGTCACTAAAAGAAATACTCAAAATAAAAGTACGCGAGACAAACGACTGCACGAAGCACGTCTATACTGAGTACGCATACGCGGCATGTTTTCTTTAAGCGGGCATCAAAAACCGACAGGACTTGGCTCAACGAATATATTTGTATATACGTGTGTACTCAAACCATGTGCTTTCTAGTGTGTACCCAGCTTAAGGACCCTTCCTTTACAATTAAGACCAAACCCAGGCTTATTCGAGCTTTATTTTTCCCAGAGAGACTTATGCAGCAGAAACGTGAACAATAAAATATGATAATGAAGTGACAGTCACTGGATAGATGCTCTAAAAATGTGGCACTATAAAAGAATGCTCCGAATTTTATGGACAGCACACTGCACCAACGAATAAATTCTGAGACTACTGCGAATCAAAACCAGACTATCCACTTATGTCATCCAAAAGTATTTAAAATGGACACATTGCCAGGCTATCAGAGGCAACAGATAAATGGATCATAAAAGAAAAAGCAAATGGAAAAAGATCAGGAGGACGTTCACCCTCACGATGGGTAGACGAAATGAAAAATCTTATATGAGAGAGCCTGCTAGATGCAGTCTACTACGTGCAAGATAGTAATGGACTTACTACATGATGCCACCACACTCCTCTGAGGGGTTAACGGACGATGAATGAAGCTAAGAATAGATAAAAGAATAATGAAAACAAATATTGCAACTATTGTTTGTTATTGGAGAAGAATGTTAGGAAATATCGGAGAGGCTCTGAATTATTAAGAATATTTAAGAATATTGACACTTGAGATTACTTGCATTTATTGATCAACATATTAATAGTACTTCAAGATCGTTAGTAAACATTTTTTTGAAAAAGATCATGAAATTCATATTCCATACACTCTTCAGCTTATTTCTAGAGACCAAGTTCATATCGCTCAAGGTCAATACTCTTCTGATTATTGCAAGATTAATACTCCTTATAATCCATACTGATCGTTTCCGTAGATTGAAATGGAGCGATGCAGAGGCAATTTATTTTACCCTTCTTGAGTTTCATTTTGCAGAGACGATAAATCAGGTCTTCGCTGTAAATAACAATTCTATTTAGATGATCTCTAATTCTCATTTGTGCCATTTTCTTGAAACTTCCCGAGTCCTGTAAATGTTCTCGGCTTATCCCTTCTGAAGGTTGGAATGTCTATTTTTTTATGGAAAAGTTCGTAAATATGTTATCTCTATTCATCTATCGTATTTCCGTTCAATGGATTTGGTGTTCTCTTAAACTGAAGTTTGTCTCAAGTTTATATGCTCTTTAGCCCTCCAAAGCAGGTTCGAACCCAATCAAGGAATTAGCAGATCCCCTTCTAGTAAGTTTAACTGCTTTCTATTATCTAGTACATAAGTCGCGGTAGCCACATAGGTTTTATATTGCTACGCCTTCTCAGGTTTAGTTTTAGTAGGCAGTTTCATAACAGCTTAAAAATAACCCTATTTATTCAAGTTCTGCTACATCTTCTCTCGCATATTCGAATATTCCAAAGATTTTTGACTGAAAAAACGATTCAAGATTACCTAATAAATAGATCCGTCTTTGTACTAATCACATCCCCATGAATCCTATGGGCTCCATCATTCCACTGTTTTCTACTTTGGATATGCCACTTGGAAGAAAAAAAGTATATCTGCAAATGTTATTATCCGACTTCGTTTCTAATATTTTGCCTTCGCTGATTATTCAGCTTCTTTGATATCTTGTCAAATCGAGTTGACTCTTGTTATATCTTTCCCGTAGTCCCACCTTAAAGAAATACATGAAATGTTAGCAGGTCAAAGTAGAATCTCCATGGATGCTTTGAGCGTTATTTTTATAGCCTTTAGCATTCTTATACAAGCTAGTCAGAGCTGCATAGGTAGTTGTTGGTAGCATTAATTTGGTGAAGATCCATATGGGACCACCTTGGGTTATAGGCCTTAATGCATTCGCCTAATTATTACAAATGTGATTTTCAAACGCTTAATTATTTTATTCTAATGTTACAATCAGTTTCACTTAGGCTTCAGATTATTATTAGGTAAGTTAGCCTATTATTTCTTTAGTTCTAAGAGCAACCTGTTCATCATCATACCCTACAAAAGAGGTGACATAATCTCTCCCTGTAGGCATCCACGTATTATGCGGGCCTAGATGTTATGGTTAAGTAAATATGTTTATCGTCCATTTGATATGCTTTTTAAAAATTACCGTTTTTGTTTAACTTGCCAGTTTTTCCGATTATATTATGTGGTGTAGTTATGCTCTAATATGGCTGCATAGCCAGGTATTTGATCTATTAACATGTTTTTAGAAAATTAAACCCGAAGTAATGTGTTAAGAGTGTCTCTTCCTGTATACCTGTTGCTTTGGTTACCAAATAGCCCTTAGTAGAGTGTTGTGGGTTGAGCAGTCGAGGTCCTTAAACCCGTTTATAATTTCGCTGATTTAATTCCCAAAGGTTCATTAACGAAGTTCTGAAGCCGTTTGCTTGATACATTTAAGAGCTGCATTATATTACATTTTAAAAAGATAACACCAAGTGATAATTAAATAGCAGTTTCTTCAAGAGTCCGATAGCAAGATTCTTCCATGGCACATGCATTTCCTCAACCTTTTGTACATTGAACACATCTGGGATATAATGGATAAAAGGGTACGGATACATCTAAACCCTTTAATAAAACACCAAACGTGAGTTATGATGCAGTAATTAACTGTACAGATTACTTGGTTCCTTAGGATTTCCTAGACATGGGGGATTACAGAATGCTCGATTAGAGCAAAAGGGCGATTATCGCTGGCCGCTGATCCTTCACCTTAAAGTCCATGACGTGAAGACAAAATATAATTTCAAATCGCGTCTCTTATAAATTATTAACATTTAATAGCGAGTAGGTTATTCGGATCATATACTTTATAAAATTTAGTGACATTAACAGATATTTAAATTTTTTCCTTTAAATCCGCCACTAGAATCCTTCTAGATGATCTCATAAAGCATCTCCTCAAAATGTCTTCGCATAAATGTAACAGGAGCGCATTATTGAATGTCATTACGGAAGTATGCGAAATGCTGTTTTTACATCAAATTCAGCTCCAGCATAACTAGACTTATTTTAAAAATAAATTATAGAAAAATTAAGAAGACTGTGAATTAAAAATATGCATACATATATCAACCGGTTGTTAACTAACTGATAATGGTAGAGAGTTTCCTTTACTTCAACAATAGAGTGGTTAGATTAACGTCATGCCATCAAAGGTTAGTCAAGACTCTCGTTTGAGTTTGAAGATTGGTTTAGAACACGACTAATCAATGATTATTTTGTCATCAATAATAATGTAAAATTTACTTATTATAGTTAGTCTGAGATATTGATTTACCAACTCACCCTACAGAAAAGCGTAATTTGGTTTATCGTATTACTCAAAAATTTTAAATTGCCTTTATAATATACCAGTCTGGCCAATGCAGACCTTAAGTGCGGAGAATAACATTATAAGTTAAAAGTGACAGAAAGAAATGACAAAAAAATACAGAATTGAAGAAATGACAGTTGTTCTCCTTATATCCCCTAGATATATGAAGTAAACTTATTTTTTTTATTCATGAGTATAGAAAGTGATTGGTTAATTTCATTCAATTAAATGTTTTTTTTTTGCACTTCAAGATTAAAGAAGTTAAGGCTAAAAATATTCGATTCCGATTTAGTCGATGAGTTTTTACTAAACTACTAAAATAAGGTTGAAGAAGTAGTCCATTCTTGCAGTGAAGTTAATAGATCAATGGGCAACTAATGATACTTCGGTCATCCTCCACTAAATTTATTTAAAAAAATATTAATCCTACATGTTTCGGACATATAACATGTCCATCATCAGGGATACTATAAAAGAACCAAGGAAAATTATAAGATATAGATTCAAATTGTTAAATTACAAAAGGTATTAGAATTAGTTAGACAAATTAAGGAGTTCCGTCTATACATCTTACAGATCTACTGCCTCAGACAAGGTTAAAAGGTTAAAACGACTAAAAATCATTAAAAATGGCATCCACAATATGATAAAAAGCTTAATTAATTAACAAATAATTGGACGTTAAAGACATAAAACTTACATAAAGATACATGAAAATGGGACCAAACATGGATTTACAAAAACTTAAACTAAAATTACATTACTACGACAATACGATAATTGTTTTGTAAACAAAAACTTTGAACAAAAGAACCATATAAATTTTCAAACAATAGCGTTTAAACGTTAAATTTAATTTAAAAGTTTTTGTAAATCCATGTTTGGTCCCATTCTCATGTATCTTATTGTAAATTTTATGTCTTTAACGTCCAATTATTTGTTAATTAATTAAGCTTTTTATCATATTGTGGATGCCATTTTTATTAATTTTTAACATTTTAACCTTTTAACCTTGTCTGAGGCACTAGATCTGTAAGATGGTATTGACGGAACTCCTTAATTTGTTTAAGTAATTTTAATACCTTTTGTAATTTAACAATTTTAATCTACAGTACCGAGCAAAAGTAAAGAAATTTTTTTTTTAATTTTTAAATATATTTTATTAAAGTTAACTAGATTTTTTTTATCCTATAATACTACACCAAATTAGATAATAAAAATATCATAAACAATATAATTCTACTTATCATAAAGCCATATGTAAATTAATTTAAAAAAAAACAGGGAGCAAAAATAGAGAAATACATATTTAAAGAAAACATATAATAACAACAAATTAATATTTAGTTGCATATCCCTTATTTTTAATAACTGCAAGGCATCTCCTTTTCATAGATCCAATCAGATTCCCTAAGGTCTCCTTGGGTACAGAATGCCATGCAGCTTCAACTGCTTCAAACAACTCGTCTCCATTTTTAAATTTTTCGGGATATTCCTTACGAATTTTTTTGTCTACTAAATCCCATAGATTCTCTATGGGATTAAGGTCAGGACTCTGAGCTGGCCACTTAACAACAGTTATTTTTTTGTGCTCAAAAATTTTTTTTATAATTTTAGCTGTATGCTTCGGATCATTGTCGTGTTGAAACCTCCATTGCAATGGCATGTTTTCCTCTGCATATGGCAACATATTATCAGTTAATATTTCTAAATATTTAAACCGATCCATAATCCCATCAATTTTGACAATGGGGCCCATTTCCGTACCAGAGAAACAACCCCACACTTGTACATTTCCCCCTTCATGCTTAATAGTGCCCAAAGTATACTTTGGATCAACTCTTTTATTTTTAGGACGCCTGACTCATAAAATACTATCAGAAGATAATAAATTAAACTTACTTTCATCCGAAAATAATACTGTATTCCATCTTGCTTCTGACCAGTTTAAATGGTCATGTGCAAATTGAAGTCGGGCGGTTCGATTCTTCTTCGAAATGAAGGGTTTCTTGGATGGTTTTCTTGCCGGCAAGCCACTGTCCCTTACACGTCTTCGAACTGTATGGACACTAATATTTACATCGTCTAGTTGAGATTTTATATCCACTGCTGTGTTAAATAGATTTTTAAGAGCTAAGGATTTAATCTTCTCGTCAACTCTAGGCGTCGTTTTTCTAGGCCTACCAGTTTTAGGTGGACTTATTAATAAGTTCCTAATGCGGTGTAACTTTATGGTTTTGGAAACGAATGAGCGGTTTAATCCTAACTGCTTAGCAATGATTGCTTGCTTAACACCCGATTGATATTTTGATATTATCAACTGTTTTATACATAACGCCAAAGTAATACCTCGCGGCATATTTACAGGTTCTTAATTAATTAACCAAATATTATTGTGTATTGCTTTCAATAAGCAAACATAAACTAAGAACCATAGATAAAGACGTAAACTTTAGCTAAGAACTTTAAAAATGTTTCTCTACTTTTGCTCCTCATAAAATAAAGATAAGCAAATAGATTGTTTTTGTTACAAGAATTTATAAATACCAAATATGTTTTTGCATTCCTTTGAACCTAAAGAAATAATGTGAGTATTTATTTATTGGTAATAGTCGATTACTCTGGCTTTATATTTATCAAATAAAATGTTTCTCCACTTTTGCTCGGTACTGTATATCTTATAAGTTTCCTTGGTTCTTTTATAGTATCCCTGATGATGGACATGTTCCATGTCCGAAACATGTAGGATTAATATATTTTTTAATATATTTAGTGGAGGATAACCGAAGTATCATTAGTTACCCATTTACTAAAATAACGTTAAAATAAGGCCCAAATAGGTTCACTATGTAAAAATACCTAATTAAAACTTAACTAATTATTTTGTGTTGCATGTTAACGAAGGAATATTTCAGCATTCAAGAAAGAAATAGTCGTGTAATTTTTTTATCATGAAAATTATATTAAAAAGCCTAAACGTGTATGTCTTTTTATAGGAAAAGACGGAAGTCTACTTCCTGGGAATCTTCTGCGTGGAGGCTTCCTTAAAAATTCTAGCATTAGGGTTCGTGCTGCATCGGGGCTCCTACCTCAGAAATATCTGGAACATCATGGATTTCTTTGTAGTTCTTACAGGGTAAGTATTTCGTACATTTAATAAAAAGTTATTATTTTTTTACCATTCATAGAGATTAAGAATTAATGTATTTTATTATTTTCTCACTAAAATCGCAGTGTTTTTTTGTTACAAGCTCTAATTTAAATCAAACAGTATAGACCCATAGTTATATTTTCCTTAAAGATTTTTACAAAAATATAGTGCATCCCAAAAGTTATGTCTAAATTCATTAAAAAATCAGGGGTGTGTTCGAAAACAAACTCTCGGACCCGTCGATTTTTATTTCAAGTTGCGCATTTTTATACGTGAAGTTTGTATATACAGGTTTGCTCAAATATAAATTACGACCAAAAACTTAATTTTTTCAAACGAAAGCACCTTTTTTTATTTCATTTTTGAATTTCGCGTGGAATCCTACGTATGTTTCATGGATCATGTCCTATACTTAAAGTCAACAGTTATTGAAAAAAAGACGACCAAACATTATTATTAAAGTTCACCTTACGAGTCACCTTATCTCTGAGAATTTTTATACAGAGCAAAATTCCATTCATTCGTGTTTTTTTATTGTTGGCTGGTGACCGTATATTTTCATAGAAACTGTATGACAGTTGTACGCTAAACAGATATTGTCAAGTGTGAAGTGTACGAGCAAAGTTGCGGTTTTCACAATGGTAAAGTAAACGGAACGAGAAAAAATAGAAATTCTGTGCATGGTTGGGTTTGGTGATAGAACACGTACTTAAAGAGAAGCTGCTCAATTATTCAACGAAATCCATCCTGATCGTCCTCCGATATCTTAAAAGGTGGTGAGTAGAATAGATGCTAAATTTAGAGAATTCGGTCATGTTAGAGATCTGCCGAAATCTAGTCGTCCTGCTCGAGATGAAAATGAAAAACCTGACGTTTTGCTTTCTTTGGAAGAAAATCCATGCACTCCTCTATCGCAGATTGAGGCAAATTTACACATGGCAAAATCTATAGTTCACCGAATAGTTAAAAAGCACAAATATCACCCCTACAAAGTTATTCCTGTGCAAGAGTTATTTGATGACGATTTCGATAGGCGAAATGAGTTTTGTGAACGCTTACAAAACATGTGCAATCTAAATAATAATTTAGTAACAAATATAATTTTTTCCGATGAAGCCACGTTCTGTTTGAATGGTAGTGTGAACAGACAAAATTTTCGATATTGGGCAACAGAAAATCCGCATTGGATGATGGAGGTAAACACCCAGTACCCTCAAAAACTAAATGTGTGGTGTGGAATAGTGCGCGGAAGAGTAATAGGTCCTTTTTCTTTGAACAGACTTTAACGAGACAAGTGTATCTCGATTTTCTCCAATTTGAATTAGTTCCAGCATTACTAGCTTTATTTCCAAATCCATTGGACCCAAACTATCCTGACGAAGAACTAATTTTCCAGCAATATGGCGCTCCTCCACACTATGCTACCACTGTGCGTACATTTTTGGATGAAACCTTTCTCAATCGGTGGATAGGAAGGAGAGGACCCATCGAATGGCCTGCTAGGTCGCCTGATCTAACACCAATGGACTTTTTTGTGGGGATACCTGAAGTCGAAGGTATTTGTTAATAGGCCAAATAATCTAGACGACTTGAAAGAGAGAATTCGCAGAGAAGTGCGCGCCATACTCCGGAAATGATTGAAAATGTGCAACGAGACTTTATTGATCGCCTTGGATATTGTCAAGTCGTGAATGGCAACCATGTTGAACATTTAACTTAATTTTTGTTCTTTTTTTTTATTTGTTACTTGAATCGTCTTTTTTTCGATAACTGTTGACTTTAGGTATGATGCATGATATGAAATATACGTAGAATGCCACGCGAAATTCTAAGATGAAATAAAAAAAGGTGCTTTCATTTGAAAAAATGAAGTTAAGGGTCGTAATTTATTTTTGAGCAACCCTGTACTTCACGTACAAAAATGCGCAACTTGAAATAAGAATCGACGGGTCTGAGCGTTTTTTTTTCGAACACACCCCTGAATTTTAAATGAATTTAGACATAACTTTTGGGATGCACTGCATACAAAGTGTGTCAATAAAAACAAATAATAACTTTTGTATAAAAGAATATTCTTGTATGTATTTTTTTTGCTTTGATAAAATCTAATGACAGTACCTGAACTCTGTATCTTTTTCTCCTGTCGATTTTTCTTACTTTTCGGAGTCTATACTTTTAATATTTTTATTTCATTATTACGTATAAATGACTCCATCCACCTCTACTAATTACTCCTGCGGTGTTGAAGTCAGGAATGCAACAATTTTTACTGCTATTTGGTATCTGCTGTCTCAGTATTACTGCTAACTAAGAAGAGCAGTTGATTCGTATAAGCTTTGTCTGCTTTTTCCTAGAGTTCTAATTTTTTTAAACAAAACTTAAATATTTCTAAGCCATTTAAGTCGAGCAGCAGCTGTTAAAGCTAGATTGTCTAAAAAAAACGAAGCTTTTACTATTAATATGCATAAAAGTGCTTATGAGATGTGACAAGAGCTTTCAGTGAACTAAACATTTCTGTTGAAGATAAGAGATATGATTTTTATAAAACAATTTATAGAGTGGACTGAAACTTAAGAATGCTTCATTGCTAAGAAAATTAAATTTTGAAATTATGATATGCTCACTCTACTAATTTACACGTTTCAACTACCTATGCAGTCTCCTGGTAATTTAGTTTTGCTGTTAAGTTTGAAAAAAATTGTTGATGTTTTTAATTAAGAAAGAGCATAGTGTCTAAGGTTCTCGACGGATTGAATAATGCTACTATACTGCAATTAGCAAATTTTAATCGCCAGGTAAATATAAAAAATAGTGTTATGCAACGCAAGTCAAGTGCATTAGTACAGAAACAAAGAATAATTTTAACTCAAAGTTGATCATAAGTTGTGATTAACCTAGTCAATCAAACAACCGTATAGTAAACATAATTAATTTATTTAAATGAGATCAATTAAGTAAGGCACTAAGTTTGTTGTAGCACTTATAATTGATTGAAGAAAAAACATTGTATTGAATCCATGAAACAACATGATTGACTCTTTAGACTAAATTAGAAACATAATTTGTATATGTACGAGCTTGAAAAAGTAGACTAAGCTACATAAAAACATTTATCCATTAAAAACTAGACACAAACAACCTTTAGATAATGAAGTTGTCAAAGCTGTGTTAACGGAACAGTTTATGTATAAAAATTTACTACCAGAGTATGATCTTACGTGAATTGTTCTTGAACGGTCAATAATAATGCTGACAATAAAGAAATAATAATATTTTTATAATTTGTCTATGTTTTTCATTTAATAACGTTAACAACCAATGTATATTTGCCTAAGAATGTCTTCATGGAGGTCAAATGGTTAACATGGACATTAAAGGACATGGTTGTCAATAAATGGTTTATCTTTGGCCTAAATCCAAAAAACATTGATTGTATAAAAGTAGTTTAAGGTTACGAAAACTACTGAGAACATAGAATTTGATACAAAAATGGAATCTCCTAGTGTCTTAGTCTGACCGCTTTGTTTTTTGTTCAATTTTACATGAAACAATTGAAAACAAGGATTTGTAAGTGACATATACGATCATAATATAGAACGTTAATCTTGCTGTAATCTATCCATACTAGTTGCTCAAGACAGACAAAATAATAACAGCATCGGTTAATAAGCTACAAGAGTGGCATAGGTTAAGCATTTTAAAAAATTATCAGCTTACTATGGATGCTGGGTATCAAAACTGCCGCATGTGTTTAGACAAAAAATAGCAGCGATCAATTCTTGTTTTCGTTTCGTGAAATAGAGACTTGCTGTACAGTAATTGTATCTCCTGCGGTGTAGCAGGTGATCCCATCCAGTTGGAATCAGAGATGATCGATGTTGGTTCCTTCTAACTGCTCCGAGAAAACTCGTTTGCAATATTCCGATAGCAAACGCTATTACCCGAACGTTCATGCCTTTAAATACTTAAAATAGTAACATGGTCTTCCTAAGGACCTGTACGGGCGTGCCGAGGGATTTTCATGTTAGCTTTGGATCCAGATTTTCCATAATAGCCGTGATTCTTCGTTTTCTACAGGGTGTTTCGTAATTACGGAGACAAACTTGGAGGGGTTATAGAGGGGCTTAAAGTGAGCAAGTTTGCACCATAGACTCCTATTCGAAAATGATTAGATTTTGAGATACAGGGTGATAAAATCTTACTTTTCGTTTAAAAAAATAAAAAATATTGTTCTTACTAAAATTTAAATTTTTAGTTTCATCCATTTAACACATTGAGCTCCGCGTGCCCACCGGTGGGAATTTCGAGTTTGCTTTCTGGAACCACATGCCCACCGGTGGGCACATCGCATCGCTTATTCAGGGACCGCGTGCTCACCCGTGAGCATGGATTACATTGATTCTGCCTATACCAAACGACGGTCTGGTCCCAGGATGAGCCAAAAAATATATTGAGTTGGGCAGTTTGGATAGTTTAAGTAGTTAGTTTATAAGAGTAGAAAAAAACAACATTTGAGTTAATATACCATGTTATATTACCTTAAAATAGAAAAAATACTCTTAAAACTTAAAAATAAATTGTGATAAAAAAACAGTCGTTTTCTTATGTAACCAAAACTTAAAATACCATAAAAATGACTAACCTAATAATAATAAAACTTACTAAAACGATCTAACGTTTGACAAAATACACACTGCCACAAAGAAACTGCTGACAATATACAAAGGTAATACAAAGGGGAATATTACACGGTACACAAATTGTGTTGACCTTTTTCGCATTTTTTCGGGCGTACGCAGCATTGTAAGCCATTGACATGGTGCTGTAGCATTTAGTGAATCTCTTTCGAGTAACTCGTTTTTGGCCTTCCACTTCCTTCAACGTGCAGCGTTGCGTTCTTGACGTAGAAGGACGAGAAACAGTATTAAGTTTTTCGTCGTTTTCAGTAAGACCTGAAACTACCTCTTCTTTGAAAGTATTGATGCTGATTTTTTTCTTGTTTATTTTATTGTAAAGATGTAACGCGTTTACTATTGTTGTAGCAGTAATGAGATGAAACACTAGGCGTTTGTACCATTTTGAAGTTCGCCTTAGAAAAGGCGCGTATGCTGACATTTGATCCGACAAGTCGATAAAGGCCTTGCCCTGATTATAGTCAACAATTACTTTGGGTTTAATAACTTCCTTTCTTTTCTTTACTAAAGTAACGGTAGAATCATCGTGTTTGGTGCTTAGCATGATGACGTCTCTCTTATCCTTCCACTTCAGGACTACAGTTTTGTCAGTATCTTGCCGAGCTACAATTCCACCTCGCTTTAAGTTTTCCTTTATTACTTCCTGAGGATTACCTTTGCGGTTTGCTCTAATTGTACCAACTAAATGCGTTTTTCGGTCAATCAGTCTTTTGGCTAATGATACGCTCGTGTACCAGTTGTCAGTGTAAAGTGTGCGGCCACTGTCCAAAAGACCTTCCATTAATTCCATGACTACCTTTTCAGAAACTGCAAATTCACTTGATTTTTCTCTGCCGGTATATACTTTGAAATCCCAGGTGTATCCCCCAGATACACACAACTTGAAAAGCTTTATACCGTAGCGGTGTCGTTTATTGGGTATATATTGTCTGAAATAAATGCGTCCTCGAAACGGGACGTTACTTTCGTCGATACAAATGTCTTTTTCGGGCATGTAGGAGGACTTCAATTTCTTTTGCAGCATGTCAAGAAATTCGGATATTTTGTAAAGTCGGTCATCAGAGGGTCTGTCTTTCTCATTATCACTTACATGGAACATGCTCAAAATACCTTCAAATCGGTTTCTACTCATAATTGTGGGTATGCGATTTTGGTACAACAATTTGGTTGACCAATAATCCCGTAACTGAGGCATTGGAAGAAGGCCCATCCATAATATAATGCCAAAAAATTTTCGCATTTCCACAGGATTGGTATCCATCCATTTCGGCACCTTGGCCTTCCGGTTTGGATCTGCTATTGCCGCAGCAATTCACTGTGAAGGAAACCTATTGGTTTCAGTCACAAATAGATTAATCATTTCATCGTCGATAAAATAGGTAAAGAATTCAGATGGTTCTTTCTCTGCAAAGTCTGTACTAACAGCTGGAACAACACCAACATTCTGAGGGCTTTCACTGAAAGACAGTCGGTCTCCTTGAACGTGAGCCCATTTTTGCTTAGTAGTTAAAGTCGCTAGAGGTACGTTATCGTCTAGATCTTCGTCTTCGGATAATAATATGGCAGAATTATCTGAATTATTACCGGATGAATCGTTATCGGATGATAGATCACTTTCAACAGGAATAAAATCTTTATCTACGAGCGAATCATATGAAAATCCGGTAATTTCGTCTTCTATTATATCTCTTGACTCGTCGTCGGATAGATTCTCCAGCTCCTTTGCCAACTCCTGATCCGATAGATATTTCTTAGCTATATTTGCTTAACTCTGAAACAAAAAAACAAAGCTAGTGTCCACGGGTGGGCATTCGGTCCCAAAATGTAAAATAGCATTCTGGGACCACGTGCCCACCCGTGGATCACCGCAAAAAAATTACAAAAACAGCCAAAAGTCGACCGAG
Source organism: Anthonomus grandis grandis (assembly GCF_022605725.1). NCBI lineage: Eukaryota > Metazoa > Arthropoda > Insecta > Coleoptera > Curculionidae > Anthonomus > Anthonomus grandis. The sequence continues at coordinate 25,972,502 of NC_065555.1, forward strand.
TATTGAACCACAAACAACATAAACTGCAAATAAATAACTATTAACAAAAAATATCCAGAATGAAAATTTGGTCCCTGGAAGTAAAATCCAAATGCCCACGGCACGCGGGGCTCAACGTGTTAATCATATGTACAGAAGGTATTTATTGTTAGAAAAAAAATTGCAGCAACATTTTTTGATTTTTAGGTTTTATAAATATCTACTGATATCAAGTTCTTTAAAAAAAAATAAATTGCTTAAAATGTCCGCCAAATCTTTCGTTGCAAAGATGAGCACGGCGACTTATGTTTTGTCGAAATCTTTCAAATATTCCTAATGTATTTTAAATCTCTGATCATGCAGCAATCACTCATCTCAAAGGCTCTTCTTGAGTGAAAACAGGAGTGTCATACACCAACGTTTTAACATGACCTCATAAATATAAATCCAATGGAGTCAAGTCGGACGACCGCGCTGGCCATTGAAACCGCCTCGGCCAATCCACCTATTAGGAAAGCTTGCATCTAAACTGTGCGCTTGTAAAGTAAAATATGTTGGAGCGCCATCATGTTGAAATCACATACGAGCTCAAATATTTAGTTGCACATCCTCCAAAAGTAATTGAGCATAAATATGCTCATTTAAGTGTGGTGGCAGCAAATATGGCCTAATGACTTATTCGTTTACGACTCCAGCCCAAGAATTTATTGAAATTTGGTGTTGGTCTCTACAAAGAGATATAGCATGAGGATTATCTTCAATCCAAATATGGTTATTGCGACTATTAAAAAAACTGTGATCACTCGTCACTCGGGTGAAACAAGCTTCGTGAGTAAACAAAACATCGTGGCCAAAACCTGGTTGTAGCAGGAACTGGTATACACCACTTATAAGCTCGACGTGGCGGTACGTAATCTTTTGGTTCATGGCTTGAACTTTCCGCCAAACAGTACTTGGAGCCACTCCCACATCATATGCAATAGCACGGACCACCGAGTGACTTTAAGTCCTTCAGACCCGAGAGCCTTATCGGTTTTTCTAAGGCCATTGGGCTTTGGTAACCCCCGGTGGGGCATGACGGGTCCGTCAGGAGACCTATATGCACAACTGCCTCTGGCAGCCCACTGTTTTGACAAATTTCAATTTCAATAGCACGGACACTTATCCAGTTGGATTGGTCTCGACATGATTCAAAACTACTTCTTCAAACTTAACTGTACAAATAGCAAACGGTCGCTCTTGTCCCGTTTGACATTGAAAGCCACCAGTTCCACGAAGATTTTTATGAATCCTTGAAAAAACTTTACATTCGGCATGACTACGTGCTGGAAACCGTTCTGCATATGACTGCTCGGCTATTCTAGCATTACCGCCAGCTTCCACATGAATTAGATGCATGACAGCATATTCCACATCTGTTTTTTTTTCATTATCTGTTTTTTTGCTGAAAATATTAACTCGCAGATACCAGACAAGTGGTCGCTTTACTAAGTTACTGATTAGTATTACTGATTTAGTATAAAACATTAATAATAGCAAAAATTTACTTTTTGGTACCGAATTCCACATTAATAAAAGCAAGTAATTTTTTCCTTTTAATAAATACTGTAAATATTATTAAAACGGATGAAACTAAAAATTTAAATTTTAATGATAAATAAATTTCGAATCATAGATTTTATATTAAATAATGATTTAATACAAATCCAGAAAACAAAATTTACTCTAAATTAAATGAGGATTTGAAAAATATTTTTTTTTTTTTTAAAAACAGTAAAGTTCCATTTTTCTTAAAGAGTTTATTAGATTTTAGCTTGCAAGGACGCCACTGGTTAAATAAAAAAATAAATTATGTATTAGACATTAGTACTACATGCATAGAAACTACCAACTAACTTTCAGAAAAATATGTCAAGTTTATTGCGAAAAATAAGATTTTTTCTTAAAATTTGATCACCCTGTACCTCAAGATCTAATGATTTTTAGATAGAGATTTATTGCGCAAACTTGCTTATTTTAAGGCCCTCTAAAACCCCTCCAAGTTTGTCCTGCTAATTATGAAATGATCTAAATAGATCATTTGCACTAGTTTTCATGATTTCGCCTTATCTATCAATACATGGCAATCCATTACTGCCATTTTATCCTCTAATATTCTTTCCGGTCAGAAAACTGAGCGGAAAATAAAACGGTTATCATATACTAGTACAATATTTTTTTGGCGACCTTTTCCCTTAGTTTTTCATGTAGATCCGTCACTTTATATCTTAAAAATATAATAATCTTTTCAAATCCCACTAACGCAAAATATGATTTTTTAAATCAGTCCCTAGAAAATGAATAAGCGATTGTCAATCGAAGGAATTTGTCATCCTAATTTAATTTTGCTATGATTTTTATCATTTTCTTTTACATATAAGGATTTGTGTCGTGTCAAGAGTATTGTAATTAGTTTTCATGGAATATAGACAAAAAAAAATTGTTGCCTGTGTTGGGATAACTAGTGAAGTATTATTGAAGAAAAAAAACGAAAAGAAGATGTTGGTCCAAAAATTGGCTACTAAAGCAGAAAATGTGTAGTGACAAATATTTTAAGAGAGTTAGAAATTAGTAAACCAAATGATTTAAAAAACTATCTAAGAATGGACATGAATGCTTGTTCTGAATTATTAAGATTAGTTGGTCCAAAAACAAAACACTATAATGAGAAAGTGCATAACACCTGAGGAGAGGCTAATTGTCACCTATTTGAGGAGACACGAAAAAAATTCCGTCAACAATCTTTCAGAAAAATCCAAGCACGCTAAGCAAAGTTATATGTTATATCTTGCAAAAATATCTTGTCACGACAGGTGACTTGGCCACTGACTAACATTCGTTTTTCGGAGATTGATATCTGCCAGCGGAAAGTACGCTCATGTGTGGGTATACATATTGTCCAAAACTTTCGAAATATTCCCTCTTAAGATTGACTATGCAAAGGATATCTCTGGAACAACCAGATCATAAACTAGACGATCTACTAGCCATTAAGCTTATATTTTTCTGCAAGTTATGTCCTTCCAAAATGCACTCAATAGTATTTTGATATAGCAGCCAATTAATGCTTGTTCGTTGAACTTTTCCCAAAACTTTTTCAAAACTGTAGTTTTGACTTTTATTTAAACTGAATATGATTTTTATTCTCAATTCCATCTATACTTAGTTCGTAGTTCTTTTCATCTTTATATTATAACCTGCAGGCGAATTATGAGGATATGAATATTTCAGTTAATAATGTCGATTTTTGTCTAGTTTAGGTATTTATTATCATACAGAAACAGAATATCTTAGTAACTTAAAGTATTGACAGTCATTAGAAACCTTGAACCTTTTCTTATCGTTCTATCAGTTCAGATTGAATTCTTTGTCAAAAAACATTTTCTTTTTGGAGGCCAACGATCTATTAATATAAATTTTTACCTCTTCGAAAGAATGAAAATGTCCGTTTAAAAGTGCAACATGAAGTGGCGCATTTTATACTGCGTGTAATATGATCGCTTTCCCGAATCTACTACTCTGGATTATCAAAATAAATCCAGTTTGCATCACTTGTAACAATTCGATGTAAAAACCTTTTGTCTTATCTGGCGAGCAAAATTACTCAAATAGTTTTTCGCCTTTCGATATCTCTCTTGGTGGATAATTTAGTGTTTCTACCAACTGCTTTAATATTTATGTATTTTCATCCAATAATGCTAGCAAATGTGCATCTTAAAACCTTTTTGACTAAGCCAGATAAAATGGTCACAAATTTTTTGGGTTAAACCATATTTACCATAGCTTCTTAATAACTCTTAACGCCCGTTTTATTTAAATGAAAAATTGTGATAAGGCTTCCCTGCAAACTGTTTTTTCTATTATAAGATTCGAAATTTTTGTTGCAAAAAAGAACAATGTTAATTAATAGGTAGTTAATCGCATCTGTTTTCCCTTCAAAAGGCTGTAGATCTCATGTAATGCCATCTCCGAGCAAAATCGACAATATTAACCGAAACACCTATTAAATTCGTTTGTTGCGATATGATTTACAAAAGCTGAAGAAGAAGCAGCTAGTGAATTGGCATCGAAAATCTATAGTTCTATAGATAGAAGCTGAGCAGATTCTACATCTTTTTTTATATATCGGTACGCAATTGTAATATATGAATGTAAATTGCTCCAAAAGTAGGCGGTATACAGAATAATATTTAAGATCAAATTATTGCTTGGGATAGAGGGAGACATGTATTCGTCGAGGTAATTGACGTTAAAGTCATTTTCAAGGTCAATTCAAGGTTAGACTAATTTTTTTAGTAATTTTTTGTATAACTTTAAAAGTCTTTAAAGTCTACTTTATCAAACTATGTAACCTTAAAAAGATCCGCTTCTTAGAGGAACTTCTTTTTAGACATTTTTGTATGAAAGTGGATTGGACAAGAAAGTCCGGTTAACTAGAGCGCAAACTCACCTGGTATGACCTCTTTAGATTTTTATTTGTAGAGTTATTTGAACAGTGTTGTTTTCTAACGATCTATGATGAGGAACAACATGCAAGATTGGATTCGTGAAGCATGCTCTGAGATCCCAAGACAAACTTTGTTACGTACGCAAATTGCATAGGTCTTTAACGTTGTGCCTTCAGGCAAATAGAGGCAACTTCGAACATTTGCTTTGTAGCTAAATTCGTGAAAGGTAAGGGGACTCACGCTAATCAAGAACCCCTAAGGAAACAGAGCTTACTACGTCCACGTCTTTGTTTCCGAATGAATGAATTTACTCAAACCTGAAAATGATCTTAATAATTAACCTCAAGGTCAAGATGGTTTAAACATTTCTGCGAGATCCACCTGCTTAAGTATTTTTAAAATGGTTAATTTAAACAGAAACATTGATAAACAGCTTTTTGTAATTTGACCTTAATTTAAGCTCAACGTTACAATAACAAAGTTTGAAATATCATTGTGAACATAAAATTTGGCACTGTTTTTGAATCCTCTACAAAAAATTGAGGCTCCCATTTAAACAAATTACTCTAACCTTAAATTCACCTTGAAAAACGCCCTCAAGATCAAAATGAGCTCCAGAGATACAACAGAGATACAACAGAGAACAGAGATACATGTTCCTTTTTTATCCTGAGTAACTTTGGTCAAAATAATTTCTCTGGATTTTGTTTATTTTCGGAGCAATTTAGGTGTATATGTTTTTTATATACCTATATAAAAAACAGATTTTGTTTATCAAAGTGATTGATTTAAGATGGATATACAAGAAAAAAATTATTGTTCACTTATCTTTTCTAAGGAAAAATTTTAGATTATTTTTGAGTTATTTGGGCTCCCATTCATCCTATATCTAATAGTACTTTAATACCAAGTTATTCATCGAAGTTGAAAAGTTAAAAACTAAGTGACGTTGCCTATTCTGATTAATGGAATGATTTAGCACCCTCGCATCATCCATCGGATGCTCGATATAACTCAAGTCTAAATCGCTCATATAACATATTTTATTTTAAATTATATATTTAATATTAAACCACCTTTTTAATATTTTTGTTGGATTGGAAATTATTATTCATATTATCCTTGCATTTGATTGTATCGTCTATTATTATATCGTAGCGTCTTATTTTATTTTTTTATGCACTACATAACTATTATAGAAACGTTGACATGCGTGTAAAGTATGCGTATTTCCAGTCAACAGGCATAACATAGTAATATTTACATAATCAAATAATTACCACTTATAGGTAGAAGTCGATTATGTATTAGATTTAAGAATCAAAATTGCTGTAAGTCAAAATAATAAATATAATAAAAAAAATCTTTTATTTAAAAAACTTAAGATTGAGCCAAGCTCAATTGAACCTCAATTGATTCTCGAGTTTTTATCGATAAATATAAAATATCCAAAACTAATAAAATACTTAAAATCATGATGCAGTGATTATCTTGCAAGTAATAAAATTAGAACGAATACCTTTAATATGCCCCTATTTCGTACAATTTTTATTTACAATTATAATGTAAAATTTCAGCATCCATCCTCTTTCTAACAGCTTATCCTAACCCTATTTCTTTTAAATAACAAATTAATAACAGGTCAATGACAGTCTTCGCCGAGGCCAACGTGGATGTTGATCTGAGGATGCTGCGATCCTTCAGGGTCTTACGGCCCTTGAAGTTGGTCTCGAGAATACCAAGTAAGAGACGAAACGTCGACAGTCACATAAGACGGTTTTCTTCTATAGTGTCTAGCAGCATTGTCTCACTTAATATTTTAGATCTACAAGGTTGACGTTAGTTTTGCCGTGAATTTTGTTGAACTTTTAGACAGATTATTATAGAGGTTTTACAGTGTAGGTCTTATCCAGTGTTGGCCAGTTGTTAGCGAAGGTTTTTAGATTATCTAGAATAGTAAAGATTATTTTTAGTTTTAGTGTCTATAGCGAGTCAGTAGTTACTAGAAAATGCTTTCGATACGGAAAATGGTGAATTTTATAAGTTATATGTTTTATAGGGTATCCGGTAAGTAAATTTGAAACTATTTTAAAGGAATCAGAAAAAAAGCTCTATATCATTTCTCAGAAATATGCAGTCTATAAGTTTATTATCAAGGATTTACATTTTAGGCTTGAACATTCAGGTAATTGATTGATTTGAGTAAAAAAAAAATATGAATTAATATATGAAAAAATATTCATGAATACTGAAATCCTGTGTAAAAATCTAATTACTATACTCCGAGTATCGGCAAGGGGAATTCATAAAATTCTCAGCGGTGTATGCCATCTTATATAAGAATGATTATGGAACACTAAATATACAAACTTAAAAAAACACTGAATGAAGCGGAAATCCACGTTACTGAATACTTCAATATTAGCCAATACTTTTAGATACTACCAAATAACATGACCCCCACGTGGGATCTATGTCCAATCGCGAGTCGTATTTCTTCATATTTCGGGCATAGCAACCAATTAGGTGTCATTATACCGCATCGACGGGTTCCTTTTGGCAATGTCACCGTTGCCAATATACCGTTGAAGTCGTTCCTGATATGTCTAGTAAGCAAGTGCAGAAGATTTTTAAGAGAACTTTTGTTGTCAGATTAAAGATCCTCTTCCCAAATTTAAGAGAAATTTCAAGTTTAGGAGACGAATATAGTTATTGCAACTGCTTTGAAAAACTCTAGGATTACCAATAAGCAAACTTTTTTCCACCCTGCTAATTTGGCTTTCGTCTACAATTCTAGCAATTATGGAGCAACTGAAGTTCATGGTGGAGGCTTTTGGGAAAACACAGCATGTAAATACAATATGCTGCAATCTTTAAAAAAATTTCGACGATGTGTTCCACGAGATTCTGCTTGACAAGCTATGAGCTTATAGAATTAATAAGATAGTTATGCAGTTTCTTAGCAGTTACCTTGACCGTAAGCAGAAAACTACTTTTAATAATATAAACTCGTAGAAGTCCCTATTGGACGACACTGTCTTAACCTTCAAAGATTATAGTCAAGAGAATTTTAATATTCAAGTGGGTTCTTGTATAAGTACTTTAAGGAAATGGTTTAGGGCAAACTTGCATTAAATGAATCGACGACCCAAAGTATAATTAATTTATTATGGAATAATTATATTTTTATACTAATTCTTGAAATACTAGTTTAGAATATATTAAGGCCGAATCCTATTATAATATCATTTGAATATAATTGTAATTAGCTGGATGATTATTGCAAAAGTAATATGATCGGAAACTGAGATATCCAGATAAAGCCGCAGTAAACCACAAATCGTTACTGACAAGAAAAAGATTATGGCTTAAAATAGTTTAGGCTAGTGATGACTTTTTGCCGAAATACTTAATTCATCCCTAACGAATCTGTTGATTGCCATTGTTACATCAATAGGCTAAATAACAACTGGAAAGTGACTCTGGATGATAATATCTTTATTTATGGAATCGCATAATATGTATCTGTTACTAATCTATAGTGCCTCAAGTAAGGTAAGGTAAGGTGAGCAAGTTCCTTGAATATCTCTTATATCGTGAAATCAATTGTAAACTATTCAATACAATATCACTATGTTAAGCACGTGCGCAATATTTAATTTTAATTCGTTTTAACTACCCAGCTCCTTTAAATATGTTGATCAAACCTCGTACTACAAAACAATAAGAAATTTCTTGTCAATATAACACTAAAATTAGATGATGACTTTTTGACTTCTTATACTTTTAATATCTGAAATAAGCATAACGAGAAGTTGTTGATTGAAGTTATTATTCTTGGATACGCCACAGAGAGAATCCTGGTTAGTATCACTAATAATAGTAAGCTCAGCATTAATCCGGGGAGTTTCAAGATCATTTATACAAATTTCTTGATTCTGTATATTAAAACTACTAAAAAAATACTACTAAAACTATGTTCGATGTCAGATATCGAACGTAGTATTTTTATGCCCCCTTTGTGGAGTTCATAATTGACCTATTCTTTACAGTTGCTCAGTTGCAAATAATGATATTTTCATACAAAGTTAATTAAAGTGCAATTTAATGAGTTAAAATGAGTCATGATGTCCTTCAAAGTGCGTAACAATGCATTAAGTAGCATCAGAACTCAAGGGTTTATGCGTATGCTCTTAACTGGAAGTTCTGACATCACAAAGGAAATATTATAGGATGATATTATTAATATAAAAGCACATTCTTGTTGGTTGTTTAGCTAATCAGTAGTGGAATTTCGACAAAACAAAGGAACTGCTTTACTCAAGTACAGTTCACTTCACGATATTTCTACTGAAAGGGTTTCTAAATAATCCTAATATAATATACGGTGGAAGAATCTAATCTTAGCTTTTGACAAGAAAAATCTTATGTTAAGAAAACTCCGTTCTGCATGAAGTAAAGATGACCTGGCTTATCCTAAGATTACCACCCTCCGTTAGAGAAACTGAAAAAGTCAGAAGCTGCTCATATAAAGGGTAATAAGAAGAAAATAACGATAAGAAAAACCACTTCTCAATCCAAACCACGCCAAGACAAAATATTACATCGACAAGATTTAGTATATTAGAATTTAGAGTTGTAGTAACTGTCAATAAGGGGCTGTTCTTGCCTCTTATTGACTTTAGTAATGACTGGATAAGGCTACGGCCAAGCTTGCGACCTAGTCGCTGCGACAGTAAAGTTGCGCGCCAGATGCTATATTGCAAATTCTTTGCATGTTGCCGCGCTTATAAACCCGCGACAGAATTTTTTTACTCCATTTCGAGTTTAAAGATGATTTACTATTAGCAATTATTGTGACGAGGTATTTGAAAAAAAGCGAAACAAAAGAAAATACAGTATTGATCCATCTAACATTAGTATTCATCCAGAGGTGTGAATTTGTAATACACGTTCTTTGTTTTTTTCAGCATTATTAAGTTCATCCCAGTTTTTTACTACAGTCCTATTTATTTCGATCCTTAATTTCCCCTTGATGTTTCAATTAGACTAATTCTTTAACTTTGTATTTCAAAGGGGTGGCCGTGCTTGAATGTTATTTTGTAAATAATTCAGTATCAAAAATTTATTTTATTTTACCTTCCACATGTATTCTCGCAAACTCCACAGCTATAAACACTTTGATATTGACGTATTCTGTTCTTCCATAGCCTGCTCTATTTACTCCATAGGAAATAGTTCTTCTAAGATTGAATGCCGCATTTGGAACGCTAATATGACCATCTACATTGAAAACAATTGAGAGCGTTTTTATCGCAGCGTCTCAAAAACGTTCATAAAAGCGTTATCAAAATCAGTCGCTGTCACTGGTCGCAAGCCTTGCCACCTACATAAGAATCACACAAGTGCGTGCAGATCGCAACGTTTCTGCCTGTCGCAGCGACCAGATCGCAAGCTTGGTCTTAGCCTAAGGGTTAAGTTAAATATATTTAGTGTTAATTGCGAGAAGAAAAAGATTTGAGGCCCAGATCTATAAGGTGATAGGAAACTTCTTAAAATTAATAATTTATTTAAGTGCAAATGTGTTTTTCTAGACTTGAAGCCGAGGAGTTCACATTTTCGGAATTCAGCGGAATATGGCTTTATTGCAAATATCCAAATAATGATATTTTCCTAAAAAAATAATTATATATCATTTAAAAAAGTTTTTATGGTTCTGAATGCAATTAAATGAGTTAAAATATGTTAAGATGTCCTTTAAATATGCACAACAGTGCATTAAATGGTATCAGATTTCTAGGGTTCGCAATCACATTATATGATATGATGATATTGTTAATATTTACTTATTTATTAATGGGCCAAGCAAAATACAAAATTATCTAAATAACTAAATACAAGTTCAAGTAGCAAAAATCAAAATTAAATAATCAACTTAGTTTATAAAAGAAGGCCAGATGAAACCCCCAGAAAAGTCTTCAAAGGTTAAAAGAAATCAAGGCTATCTAGCTCATTGCTTAGTTTTAATGTTCGAAGAATGAATGAATTTTTAGCATAGTTTGATCCTTTATAAAGGTCTATGAAACGTTTGGTTGGAACGTGTATTGCGAGATGTTACATATAAAGTGAGATGTGGAGTCTATGCGTGATTGGACTAACTTTTAGAGAATTTTTAAGTTTTTGTGCTTTCTTTTAGCTGAAAAGGTTTCAAAATTAAATAATGAGGAGAGAGTCTTATATTGAAATTCTTGATCATTGTAGAACCTGTAGTGAATGTACTTGTAACGTTTACGCTGAAATGTATAGTTTATGCTCCAGACTAAAAATAAAATGGCTATGGTCAAAACGGAATTTGATATCATTAATGACAAAGTTGAATAGCGCAGGACCCAGCTGAGACGGCTGTGGCACCTCTGAGGAGACAACTAATGGGGAAGATGTACAGTTGTTAACCCACCCAATTTGAATTCTACAAATAAGGTTAGCTCTTCAACCAGTCCAAAAAAAGTAATAACTAAATCTTCGAAAATACAATGCCTTTATTTTTAAATTTAACACCAGGTTTCGGTTGATACGTATCTCCAACCGTTTTCAAGTGTAAACTAGCAACTACTATCTACTGACATATACTAACGATGTGCGTATTCATGTGCATCTTTTAGTCATGCATGAAATGCATTATATCGTGCAGATTTCTGATAGTCGAGGTCTCCAGATGTTAGGAAGTTTAACGTGCTTACGTCGAATACGATCGACACTAAACCTCGTATGATCGTATTCGACGTAAGCACGTTAAACTTCCTAGCGATTTTCCCAAATTTCTCTGAAGTTCTCCTGATATACGGAATCGTTAAAAACCCTGAGAATTCCTCTGGCTCTTGTGGTTCTCTTTTTTTTTTGTTACCGCTGCTTTCTTGATTGTTGTTTTGATTACCTTTTTTTTTTTTTTTTTTTTGGGGTCGGTGGAGAAATTCTTTATGAACACTGGTTACGCGGCGCCGCCCGCAGTAGTGTGGGACTCAGTGTCGAGTCTGTTTCGTCCTGTGCCCACTAAAACACCGCTGGGTGGTGCCTTATGGCTCCCTACACTGCGGTCTGCTAAGAAGCAGTCCTATTGTGTCCCATATGTTTAGTCCCACAAGTTTAGTTCAATTCTGTAGCTTCAAGGAAGTCCAGGATTGTGCCCAAGACCAGAGTTTTGATTTGCTTTAGCAGCTTTTGTTTGATTACCTTTAGTAGGTACCCATTTTGTTGAAAGTTCTTGGTAATATTTTCTTTTTCCATCTTAAGGTCCTCACTGTTGTAGCAAATTGTGGCTGCCCTTTTATATAGTGACTTGATCATTCCCAACTTTGTTGACGCCGGATGATTCAAGTTATAGTGCAAGTACTGACCAGTATGCGTAGTTTGCTGTAGACTGAAGTCTTAAGGCGCTCGTTATCATTTTTCACAAGAACATCTATAAATGATAGGGTTGACTCAAACTTCCAACTCCATCATAACCTTGATGCTGGGTCTAATGTTGCTGAGGTGCTCCAGATGATGAAGGTATCATCTACGTATCAAAGCCATATCTTAGGTTTAGAATGTGCTGTTCTTATAGCGTGCTCTTCAAACCACTCCATGTATATTGGCTATAACTGGAGATAGTGGGGATGTTATTGGAAGTTATTGGAAGTTCCAAAAGCTCCATCCCTCGCTCAAGTAGTAGTCCAGTGCGTTCAGCAAGGGTCGTGTCCTGCCTGAGCCTTTCCTTAATGGTGTTCAAGGAGTTCTCGATGGGCACATTCGTATACACATCGTCTCTCGACATCGACTCTCAACATCGTCAGCAGGTCCGATGTTGATGGCCTGAAGTAGTTCGACAAAGTGGGTTGAGTTTTTAACAAATGAGTCCGTGTTCCTTTTCAGTGATCTAATGATCTTCAATAAAAATCTAGAAAGTTCGGATGTTTCTCGGCGAATTTCTGGAGCTAGTAATAGGTCGAAACAACATCTGTTCCTTATGTATTTTGGGTCTTTAGAACTGTGGTGGTTTGCTGTGGTGTGGAGTGAATATGTAAGGAACAACACTGGAAAAAAGAACAAATTCTTGAAGCAACATACATTGCGCAATATCAGGGAATATTCATTCAGCTCAATGTCGAAATTCTCAACACCTGGAGACCTCTACTGTCAAGACTGTGCACGATATAATGCATTTCACGCATCACCAAAAGTTCTACATGACTGTGCCCATCACAAGCCCATAAAATAGTAGTTGTTGTTAGTTTACACTTGAAAAAGGTTGGAGATACATACCAACTGAAACGTCGTGTTAAATTTAGAAAGGCATTGCAAATTCGAAAATTTAGTTATTACCAATGTCTACCATCTTCAAAACCAGTCCAAAAGAGACCTCGATATGCGAAGACCAAAAAATTTACTGAGTAAAATCTCATGGTTCACCATGTTAAATGCCTTAGAAAGGTCGGTGTAAATGGAACGAATCTATTTACCGCCCTCCGAGGTACATGCCATGCATACCACATGTATGTATGTCAACATACATGAGAAAGTTTAAAACCAAATTGTTCCTGGAGAATTTGAGATCCCCAAGAGGAAGAAATAAACTTTGTAATTAAATTTTCAAAAACTTTAGGGATGGTATTTAAAATATATATTAGTCGATAATTTTTCACATCTGCCCTATTACCAGATCATAAATGGAAATCACATTACTCGTTTTCCAAAAAATTTGAAAGTGACCTATTTTGGGTGACTATATATAAAATATAAAGGTCTGGAAAGGAAAAAAAAAACAATTTTTAGCTAAAATGGGATGTATGTTGTTAGAACTGGGTGAGGGTCAAGATTTCTTAACTCTGTATTCTAAGATTAAAATAGAAAAACTGCTTAAGTTGTGAGAATGGAAATTATTCCTAGATGGTATGATCATGGCGTAACTGGTGTACACAGAGCAGAATATTCAGCAAAAAATTAAGCTGCTTGCGATCCCATTAGAGCTTGTTATTGAGAAAAAAACAGGTGAAAGCTTCCAGAACTCTGTGAAGAATTATTGTAAGAGAGGACTCAGACAGAGCCTTGTTGAAATTTTACATTGTGTATTGTGTGCACAAATGGCAAAAATGTTGGCAATGTTGGAGTACATCCGTTGGTTGTTTGGTCAAAAAGTCGTGGAATTTCGACTGAACAAAGGAACTGCTTTACCCAAGAGTTTTGAAATAATTCGTTTAAAGTCGTGAAATAATTCGTCCCAATTTATCGATGATGTCAAACTACTCTTAGGAATACAATACTAATCAAAAATCTAATATCTACTTATCCAATAATTGGATAAGTAGAAACCAAAAGATTTGAGGCCTATTAATTAACCTAACTCACATCTTTTAGATTATAGGAAGGTGTGTTAGTAATGGATAAAGATATGTGTAAAATCTATATTCAAAAGTTGTTTAAGATTTTTTTTTACAAACCATACGGGCCACGTTACTCTCAGGTGCCTACTAAACCAAACAACCTGCAATATCACCTTCTACTCGATATTCGAGATAAAGAGTGAAGTATCCTTCGTACATGGCTAAATGACGTTCTTAAATGCACTATATACTAAAATTACGTTGTCTACTACCTCCTTTTATTTGGACATTTTTCTGCTTATAAATGACTGCCTAAAATGTAAATCTTTACAGGTTCTTTCTTAGCGGATTATATCAATCATAAGGTTTTATCTTATGATCAAAAATTGAAACAAAGTACTTACAGGATACCCAATGAAAAAGCCTTCAAATTTTCTAAATATTTTATTAAGAACTATTTTTTTTCCTTATTTTTTTAAAGTTTTTTATATGATTTTTTTCTAGGTTTTGCAGTATTAACTTTCGAAAACATGTCGTATATTTAATGGTTACACGGAAATGATCATTACATATTTTTTATGTTTTTAATTTAGACTTTAGAATTTATATAGCAATTACATAGTATCAGTAGTTGGGCTAGAGGCTAGTTTTGTTTCTAGGTTTCTCACCCAGTTCCCACAAGATCTCATAGCTGTCGACCTCCGCACCTTGCGAGCTATCAGAGTACTTAGACCTTTGAAGCTAGTCTCTGGCATCCCTAGTAAGTAGAAGTCTTGTAGTTTACTATTAATTTTTAGTTGTAACTAATTATTGTTTCTAGAGCTGTAGACCTTTTATTTTAGTTTGGCTATTTCCATATTTAGCGTATTAATAAAACAAGTATATTCTATTGATAATTCATACTAATATTACTTGAGCATGTTTAAGAATTAACGCACATTTTAGGATGATAAACACGATTTTAAGGGTACTTATAACACCATATAACACTTATATTATTAGAAGAGTAATATTATGAAAGTAGGTTTAAGAATGCAATTTGGTTATGCAATATAGAATATGATTTTCTTGGGTAATTAAATCTTTCCTAAAAATTCTATTTATTAAAACTAAATTTAGGCTTTAAAATTTGCCCCACACCCAAAATGAATATTTTAAAGATGCTAAATAATTATAAATTAACTTGATTAAATGGATCATAAACAGATCAGTTTGCAGTGCATTACATAATTATATTATATTTGATTAGATTTGAAAAATCGTAGAACACCAGAAAAGAAATAAACTTCTGATCAACAATATAAAAATCTAATACCTGTTCTACATCAAACCAATTTTGCACATGGAAATATCGATAACTCAGAACCTTACTATACGCTGAATAAAAATACGCTGAAATATTCTGAAAATAGTAAAGAACAAAAGATGTAGGACAAAATTTTCAACAAGACGAATCGAGTTTTTCTAGCTCGTATATGATTTAAGTACGAGTATTCACCAGCTCCTTAACAAAAAAAAAACTAAATGTTGGCTCAAAGGTCAGTTGAAATTTGTTTGACGACATATGTGTGATCAAGATACTTGAGTTTAAGGTAGCAAAATAAGAGTCTTATTACATAAGTGTCCCCCGTAGTCTTTTCCCCCATATTCTGTTGGGTGGAGTATGCAACCAGTTTGTTTGGGACCATCAAAGTTTGGTAGGGGAAGATCTCTGTTGCGATATGCATTTTGTCATGGTTTCCACTGCAGTACTTGTCGTGCCCATCGATGGTCACAGATTTTTGCTCCAAGATCTGCCCAGTTCTACTCTTAAAGTTACTATGCGCTCTACAGCATCGGCCACTCTAGAGATTCACCTCATTTTAATAATAATATAATTATATCAGTATCCCCGAATATCGAAATTCATAACCCTAGGTCTACTTTGATTTTTACGTTTAAATTATTTATTAATTAACAATAACCAAATAAATATTTTACTTTTTACGATGGGTAGGAATTTGTTACTCATGGAATGCATGCCACTTATTATATTGGGTTATTTTTTTTCCTGCATTTACGAATTTTTGTCGAACTTTTTAAAATGTAAACATTCTCAATTAAATCTGGCAGCTTTTATAAAACATTGTCACTGTCAAAATTATGCACAAAAAACGTACTTATGTCATTATCTTATTGTAAAGCTTATAAAAGTTATTAATAATATTATCAGAATTTAGAGAAAAATATTAAATTTGGAGCTGAAAATTTTCATTGTGCAATCGTATGGTAGTGGAAATAGTATATCGTTAAAATACGTTTTTAATCTTTTCGTGAAAAATATCCGCAAGTCGAAGTAGCAATATCTTCTGCGAGACGACTAATTAAACTTTTTGAGGCCACGGGTAGTGTCGAAATTTAAAAAAGCAGAAAAAGAGATACGATGACAACGATGCTGCTACAATCCTTGCTTTGGAGTCAATTGCTGAGAACCCTCGGATATCATTGAGAGCTAGGTCGGCGGCGCTGAACATAAGCAAATCTGAATTGCAAAGAATTTATCATGCTAACAATATTAAAGCATTCAAACCAAGGTACTTGCATACTTTAGAAGAGTAGTTTATTTTCTACTTGGTTAGGTCATAAAATTTTAGAGAACAGGGATTTTCATAAAAAAATAATATTCTCGGACGAATCTTCTTTCACGACAAATGGTGTAAATTTAATCTCAAAATTTTCGGTTTTGGTCCAATGAAACTTCAAACTTTGTAATTCATGGCAAGAGGCAATATTTTCAAAAAGTCAACGGTGCACTATAGTTTACCATTTAGATATTATTGGACCATACTTTATTGAAGGATCTCTTAATCAAGAAACGTTTCTTCAAATTTTGGAAAGATTTTTTTAAAATACTTTACCAGTTGATCAAAGAATAAATCTTTACTTTTATCACGGCGGCTGTCCAGCGCACTCCACTATTCGAGTAGCAGAATGGTTGAATAGAACTTTTCCGAATCAATGGATCGGAAGACGCGGCCCAATTGAGTGGCCGCCAAGGTCACCTGATTTAACCATTTCTGATTCCTATTTATGAGGCCGGCTCAAGTAAATTGTTTATTCTGAGCCATTACCAAATACCAAGGAATTACTAAAACAAAGAATTAGAGATGCTTATTGTTCAATTTCCATTGAAGAAATTTAAAATTCTTTTCAAATCTTTAGGAAAGATATTGAAGAATGTTTTGATAATGAAGGTTATATATAATATATAAATTTTCTTGTGAAATTAGACGTACTATGTACTATCGTGAATAATCTGGGAGAATCGTAAAAAACTTGGACAGCAAAATCTCCTAAATCTCTTGGTCTATTAGAATAATATATTATGATGTTGTCAAAGTTAATTTAATTTTGCGACAGCCGCGTCAACAAAATCGTTCTTTCAAAATGCCTGCATTATCTCCTCAACAAAAACCGATAATATACACTCGTCTCATGGATTAAGTTCCTATAAGAAGAATTGCAGAAGAATTAGGCATTAGTAAAAATACCGTTTCCTTAGCTAAGGCAAAAATTGCAAAATATGGAGCTATTGTAAGAAATTCAGGTTCTGATTGACCCAAAAATTCAAACGACATTCAAGATAGAGAGTTAGTTGGCTTTCTAAAAAACAATCCATTTAAAACAGCAATAAAGGCGAAAGAAGAGACGCATTTTCCTGGTTCTGCTAATACAGCTCGTAGTAGAATAAGATATTCGAAAATTAAAAGTGGCTATGCAACAAATAAAATATTTTTGACTGAAGCAAGCAAACAGAAAAGATTAGAATTTGCCAATCAATATGCACACCAAAACAACATAATATGGGAAACGGTAATATTTTCTGATGAAAAAATCTTTCAATCGAGCAATAATGGCAAAATCCGCGTTTACAGGCCTTCTAGTACCAGATATGATGAAACATATACATATAAGACTAATCAAAGTGGACGTTTTAGTATAAACGTTTGGGCTTGGATTAGTTTTAGAGGACCAGGCGTTTATCAAATAGTGCAGGGAAGGTTTAACGCCTTATGATATTGCAATGTCCTAAACAATGGTATATTGCCATCGATTAGTGTAGTCTATCGGCAAGATTTTATCTTCCAACATGATAATGCTCCTATACAGCCCGTATAGTTCAAAACTATCTAGACGAATTCAAGTTATTTTTGAGATTAGAACTTATTTTTATGTTGCCTACTTAGGTACATTTTTATAACAAAGTCGACTAGGATTATTCACTTAAACACTTATTTATATTATTGCAAAGTACTCACCAATGCTTAACTAACCTTCTGAAAGACTATTCTCAGAAGTAGAATCATCAAGGCCAGGTTGAATTATTATTTGGGGTATGGGTGGCAAAACGGTATACTCTCTTTCAGTTTTAATTACGTGCTCAATACAATTTTTCCATCTATTAGTTTTGAATTCTGACACAATTTTGCGGATATTTTCAATAACTATTGCACTTTCGGAGTTGTTTTTTTAATGTGCCTCATACTAGTTCAATGGGGTTAAAAAATACAATAATATGGAGGCAACCTTAAAACGGTGTGTCCATTATTCTTAGCAATGTTATCAATAACATACTCATTTTCAAAGTTATAAACTTTAATGGTATTAAGCAACTCGTTTTTTAAGGGGATTTTGTTAGGGACTGGAATGTTCTTAATTTTTATAAAAGTTATGATATCTTGTTTTTTAGAGCTGTTGTTTGGTATTTTATTTAATATCCTGGAATGGTAAGATGCATTGTCAATAACGATTACTGAGTTGAAGGAATGTTTGGTAGGAGCTGCTCAGAGAACCACTTTTCAAATAATGCCGCAGTCATGTCTTCGTGGTAATCAGCCGACGATTCAGAAATATTTTTAGCAGATAAAAGTAAAGCATTTTTAACAAATCCTTCTGTACTGCCAGCATGAAGTATAATGATTCGCTTTCCTCTTGAACATGGCGTATTCAAAACACAATTTGTTGAACTATCAACCCAACCGTATTCAACTACGTCATGCGTATCAAACCAAGTTTAATCTATATAAATAATATGTCTATTTAGGTCCCGATAGAACTTAATAATACGAAAATATTCTTGCCGAAGTTCAACAATGCGCCGATATTCCATAATAACCATTCTATTATTTAGTTTTTGGTGTTTAAACCCGCACTCTCTTAAGATACACCGGAGTGTTGCTAAGCACTTATATTTATAATCAGGGTACTCGACAAGTTTTTCTCTAATCATTTCCAATGCTCCAATGGAACCAAGTTAGCCTTATAAAAGTCGTATACTATACGCCGGATAACGTCTTTGATAGCTTCATCAACTCTTCTAAGTTTTTGGGTGACTCTTTTTCTTTTCACAGAATGGTCTCTAACATCTCCCACTTTTAAAACGCGATAAATTGTCGACGACGGAATTAAAGTTAATTTATGAATACGTTTAATTATGGTATTTTCTGACATATCCGGACTTTCTTGTCTAACGCAATTAAAAATATTTAAAATTACTCTTTGACACTGAACATGTAAGTCTTTATGTCCAAACTCGCTGGATTGCTCACTATACTCTATTTCAGAAGTGTGTAGAGCAATAAAACCTCATTAGGTATGCAAAAGTGGTACCTGGTGATCCACCAATATTTTATGCCACTACCTTAGTTGGGTATTAGTTTCAATGTAAAATTCTTTCTTTTCGTTGATTGCAGGTAGTGCTACCCGGTTTTGGGTCAATTTATGAGTTTTGCCCATTGTTACCCACTGATAAACATTGAAAACGGTTCGCCAAAGGCGTGCAACTGGGACTTATTTTTCACCTTATAATTAATGTACTTAAATGCTATTTTATTTTAGAAAGTTACTTTTGTTTAAATGGAATAATATATTTTTTTCACAAATTTATTGAACATAATATGTAGAGTAAAACAGTTGAAAATGTCACTTTTGGATCTGGCACTTTTTGAACAGTGTATAACAATTTTAAATTATAATAGATTGTAGTCTTCTTCGTCATCTGACGAACTGTCATCACCTCTTGACATTATAATTAAAGGATCGACTGTCTGATCGATGAGGTTGTCAAGATCCCACATTTTGTCCTCTTGCTTAATTACATGCTGGACTGCTTTTCGCCAATTCTCTGGTGTCGCTTCCGTAATGGCTTGATCAAACAGTAGCTTAACATCTTTCATTTTAAAAGTCGTGTTTTGTCTTGCTACAAATCCTTTTACCTGTGCCCATATCAGTTCTATAGGATTTAGTTCGCAATGATATGGCGGTAAGCGCAGTACAGTTATATTATATTTTTCGGCTATATCTTCCACAGCGTATTTCATGAAACGAGTTTTGTGTAAGTTTGCTATTGCCAGCAGTTCTTTTTTTATCAAATTTGCTTCAAACGCAATACCTTTTGCAGTCAGCCAATCGATAATTTCTTGCTTTCTCCAACTTGAAGTTGGCGTCTTCTCTATTCGCCGTGAATGATAGCTTGCGTTATCCATAACCACCACCGAATTAGCCGGAAGAAATTTTATCATTTCACCAAAATAGTCCTCGAAAACGTCTGAGTTCATGTCTTCATGGTAATCTCCTGTGCGAGTCGACTCAAAGGTTAGCAGACCTTCTTTTAAAAATCCCTCTTCGCTTCCAATATGTGTGATTATAAGTCTTTTTCCTTTTCCCGAAGGTACTTTAATACCCGTAGACAGGCCTTCTATGAAAGCTTGGCGAGCACTGGTTATATTTTTGTCTTGCCACATTTTTTGGACTATATAACCTTCGTTAATCCACGTCTCATCAAGATAAAAAACTTTCTTTTGCTCCCTGCGGTACTGCTTGATCGTCGCTCTCCAGTAAAAGTGCTTTGCGGTTATGCTTTTCCGAGGCAAAATCCATATTTTTTAAAGTTTTCCATAAAAGTTTTCTACTTATCAACGGAATACTGTCATCTCGGCCAAGCTCCATTAAAATTTTGTCTAGGGTGGGTATTTCCTTTTTAAAATAAAAAGAGTGAACTTTTCTTCGAATTATACATTTAGCATTTTCATCAAGGACTTTTGTAGGTCGTCCTGGCTTTTGCTTGGGAGATTCCACTTGACCTGCTACTTTTCTTTCCCGCAACAATTTGAAAATGGTGGACTTTCCAATTCCACTCATTCGAAAACATTTTTCAACAATTTCTTGCACAGTAAAACTAGGGTAATCGTGTTTTATGCAATTATGTACATTTAAAATAATAACTTTTTCATTCAGCGATAGTGGAGAATTTTTAGTACATCTTTTCGTTGGACTGAATACCTCCATTTTTTAAATATTGGGATAATAATATTGTGATTACACTACAGCGTAGCAGTGACTATTAACGTTTAAAATATGGTTTAAAAGTATTTATAGTCTGTATATATTACCTGACCCCATTTTTGCATGTTACAAAGCGTTAAAAGATAGGTACCTATACAAAAGGATTAAAAGTATTTATTTAGTACTTAATCTCTTTCAAAATAAAGGCATTTAATCCGTGAAAATTAAATTCATAAATATTATAAGTACCTGCGCCTATGAACTACCACGAAATGTAGCCAAACAGAACGGAATTCCCCAGTTTATTGCTCTATACACTTCTGAAATAGAGTATAGCTACACTACTTGTCGATACTGTATCGGCTACCTCAAAAGGTCTCCAGAAAGCCGTATTAATAAACAAAAAAAAACAATAACAACACTAAAATAACTATAGGAATTAACAAGGAAATAAAAACTATTTAATTATATTAAAAAAGAAATAAACAACAATGTAATTCCACAAACTTAACAAATCGCAAATTAAAAAACAAAGAAATATTATAATATTTATACAACACTTTCATTAAACATCAGAGCAAGACTAAAAGAGCCACCTGCCAACTGTCCTAAAACTTTAAAATAGTCGGCTTGTCAAAGGCGACTTTTTTTTTAAGGCGACAGGTGCCCTGGGCGCGGCATCCGCTTTTGATAACCGATTTCTATGAATCGCTGCACGAAGCGGTATGCTTTAACCACAGCATAAAGAAACCAGCAGTCGCACTTCGCTCGAAAATGTAAGCGAACTAATAGCATCCTTAGCCATGCCGCAGCCATGTTCTCCGGATGCGGAGCTCACTGTTTATCGAACTGTGTTCATAGGTGTATCGCCTAGTTCAGCGCCGTACTTAGTGACTATTTTGATAGCGTTTTTACAAAGCGTAGTGTTTTTTATAAAAACTTTTGTGTGTTTGTTTTGTGATTTTGATTAAAATTACTTAAAGAATGGCCTCTTAAATTTATGGTACATACCTAATTAACTTCCTGCACGTATTCTTCTATATCGTCGTTGTTAGACGTAGAAATGCGATGTTTATTTTTGTTTAAATATTTTGTTAATGTATGAATTTTATTAATATTAAAAAATAAATATTTGTACTATGTAGGTATTTTTATTTTACAAGATAATAATATCTAAAAAAATTTTTAAATCCGGCAATAGCCAAGGCAAAAGCCGCGTGGACCGTAGCGAGTGTCAGCGGCATATAGCCTACTATAAGCAAATATGCCGCGCTTGCGTTAGTACACATGCACCGAACTCGCTTATTCAAGCCAATGTATTTTTATTGAAGTGCGACTGCTGGTTTCTTTATGCTGTGCTTTAACATCGATACCTGGATTCGTACGCTGCCGCTGTTCCATAATCCACGCGGATTTGGCGATCTTTTAATGCAAAGCAATGTGTTTAAAACAGGCCCCGGTCTATAAGTCTTCCCGCCGGAACGCTTTTAATAGTTTTTATGGTCATTCAAGTGACTTTAAAACCACAATACACATATGGTAAAAATCAAAGTAGGCCTATGGTTATGAAATTCGGTATGCGGGCATCATTTAGCATTCTAAACAACTTTTTCTTATAAACTTTTTTTTATATCTTGCCCAGAAATACTACTTTATCTACTCATAAAATTTAAAACATGCTCGTATCAAGGCATGCTTAATTAAAAAAAAAAAAAATATGCTAAATTTTATTTTTTAATCAAACAGGACTGGTTGCCAAACGGTCAAATTTCAACTACAAAATTTTTTGTAATTTTTTCCTATAAAGTCGCTCGTCCTGGGACACACTGTATAATTTAAAAAAAAATTTAAGTGTCCTAAAAGGCTCTTCAGATGCTCTACAACAAAAGAGTTAAGGGTACTGCTTAAGCCGGAAGTTCAGTATTAAACTAATATCTAGCTTGTAAGCTTTTACTTTTTAACCTAACTTAACTTAAATTTTATAATACTCTAAATTTTAAATGCCTACAATTCCAGAATACAACAAATCATTCCAATAGGAAAATATATAAGTATACTGATCGTTATTAAAATTTATGATCAATTACAACCCTTAAAATTGGACAGTACATATGACATTCTAAATTATTATAATTAATTTAAAAGAAGTAAGAAAAAAAGAAAGAAAAAAGAACTAAAGTAAAAATTAAAAAGTAAAACAAATATGTGAAAAGTGACATGGGAGTAAAGTGTATATCAACTGCCAGGATCATTTGAAGTCATAAGATAGTAAAGTTTTAAAGGGCATTCGCTGTAAGCAAAGAAGTCAAGATCAACTACTAACTTTAGCTAGTCACCTGATTGTTCACGGATTAAAAGTTATTTTTAAAAGTAACTAAGGAAGAAGCAAGGAACGTTTGCGGTAATAAATTTATAGCTTTTGCAGCAGTATGTGAAAAAGATCTTTTAAAGATTTATTTACGATGCCTAGAAATAGAAACTCTAAGACTATAACGCAGAGGACGACCTAGAAATTTAGGCTTCTTAAATAAATAATCAAGTGTTTTAGTTTTAAGAATTCTAAAACAAAAAACATTTGTGTGCAGCTTTCTACGATTGTACATATTTAGCCACTTTGCTCTGCGTAAAAAGGTGTAATATGTTCACGCCTACGGATTTCATAAATTACACGTAAACAAGAATTTTAAACTTTTTGAATACGTCTTGCTTCAGAATTATCAAGACAAGGCCCGTAAACAACATCACAATTGTTAAAGTGGCTTAGCACAGATAATCGCATAACAAAATTTTTATGTCGTTTTGTAGAAGATAGCGACTAGGAGTAGAGTAAATAAGCAGAAGCGTTGAATAGGCATGTTTTAACTTTTAAGTAATGTGAACCCGAACACGCAAATCGCTGTCAATATCCAAACCTAAACTTTTCGCATGAGTCACACAAGGAATAACAACATTGTCGATTTGGAGATTTAAGCATTCTCAAGGACGGCTTTTCTTGAGACATTATTACCAAATAAGATGAATTTCGACTTTAAAGGGTTAATTTTTAGTTGATGTTTGGCAAATGTTAATTCAATACTCTTTCAAATCTAGTTCATTTGGAAAAAAATAAGAATATTATTAAGTGTCATCCACATAAAGGTGGTAGTTACAAAATTTGTGGTCATTAATAAAGTTGGATGTATAGACCGTATAGAGCAATGGTCCCAATATACTGCCTTCCCTGTGACACTCCAGTGTCACATAGAAGGCGGTCCGAAGACATATGTTGGATATGTGACTACCTGTGACCTGTTAGTTAAATATGATTTTATTAGCTCAATAGTTGACATACTAAATCCAATAAAATGGAGAATTGCTATAAGAATATGGTGATTTAATATATCAGCCTCACTATAATCTAGCAAAACAAGAGCAGTAATCTTTCCATCATCAATGGATTTGATAATATCATTCGTGACATGTTCCATAGCGGAGAAGCACCTAAAAACCCGGATGAAAACCAGATTGCTTGGAAGGAATACCATTAAATTTACAAGTAATTGACCTAATTGATTTCTCAATTATTTTCTCAAAAATCTTTGATAAGGTAGGAAGAATGCTTATAGAACGTCGGCGATTCAGATCGGTACGGATTTTATTGTTTTTAACTCTGTCGCTGAGCTCAACATTTAACATTAACCTCTTCATCTTTCTCTGGGTAATTACTTTATTTACGGTTTTCTTTGTAAGTGCTAACGTTTCAGCTCCATAGGCAGTACATATTAGTCGAAGATCCTCTTTAGACAAGTCATGATTTTCGTTTTAAAAATACGAGGGTTATTTGAAAAGTTCCCGGACTTACCAGCAAAACGTCGCTGTATATTCGAGATCTCTCGCTTGCCGATAGATGGCCTTTACATATGTATGGCATAAAAGTCTTTCAAGTCATTTCGTTCTGTACAAAACATATGGTAATCTTTCAAAGTTAACAGTTGACAATTGTTTAAACAAATGGATAAAATTAAATATCGTGCGGTGATAAAGTTCCTCTATTTGTAAGGGAAAAAAACTCGGGAAGCCAAAAAAGAGTTACATTCCTTGTATGGTGAACCTTCGCCCTCATTTACAATAGTGAAATATTGCATTCCCGAGTTTAAACCTGGTCGTACGAGCGTTTTTGACGATTAATGTATTTTTCATTAAGCACTTCCTATAATTGAACTAAAATAAAACAAAGTGTGTGAGATATTATGGAAATTTTTTATTCGTAAAAAGACCTATCGATGCTATTATCTATGCATTATAACATCATGTAAATATCCGTCGCGGCCTCGCTGGATGACACTTAATGTGGGTTGTTCCGAAATGTCCAATTTTTCATGACCCTGATAGATATTTCAGGCTGAATTTGACCAAAGGCGTGGGTTACGTTGGCCTTTTGGGTCGTGTGTTGGTAATTATCAGCCTATAGCATTTGCCGTTATTAGTAACAGCCTGGCCATTATCGTTTTCAAAGAGATATAGACCGATGACGCCAACAGTCAACACTGATTTTTTTTGCACTGGATATTTTTAGATCTTATGTGGACTGGTATCGTCAAAAATTCGACCATATATCGAAGTGAGCCTTATGGCTAAAAAATTTGTCATGAAATTGATAAAATTTACGATGAGTTTCCAACCGCTCCAGGGCCCTTTTAGTGCAAACACACATCGTTGCCTATGGCCATTAACCTTTAGCTCTTACATTAATTGAATTTTGTACATTTGCAAGCACGCAAAATTCACTAAGTTGTGGTCTACAAAAGGCCGAGTTTTTGTAAGCAACACGAAAGTAACATCATCAGATTTTGCTACTATAATAATTAATTTATTTATTTATAATTGGGCAAATTTCAATTATATTTGTGTTAAACTTTTAAATTCCCAACAGTAATACATAATTTAAGTAACATACAGAAACTTATAACTTTACTAAAACTTGACCCAGGAATTTACTATAAGTTTTAAAAAGGTCAATGTTATGATGTTGGTCAATAGCTCTTGTTATTCTCAGTGGAGCATGAATATTGATTTTTTTAGCTCCGAAGCTCCACATTTCCCACGTAGTATATTGTAAAAAGTTATATGGTTTTTTTCTCTTATGGCGGGTAGTGATGGGGGCCATAGTTAGCCTATTAAGTATAACTGCGTCATTATAGTCAGCCAAGATATTCAATTTATATGCTATTTGTTTTAAAAACTTGTGTTCAACTAGTTGAAGAACCCCAATATGTACCCCATAGAAAGGAGACCATACACAGGCACAGCATACTTCAAATGAGGATGGAGCAGGGCACAGTAGAGTATTTTTAAAGCGGCAGTATTTGTGAAGTCTTGAGTAGATCGCCTAACAAAGCGGAGCGTCCAAAAAGCGATTAAGTTCCATATAATTTTTTTGCTACAAAGTTATTTAAATCATATTGTGATTTGTCACAATGATTAGGGGATTTAATTATATAGCTCAATTAAAGATAATCAATAAACAACAAACATGATCATATATTGAAGCTTTCATTTATATCATTAATAAAAAATATTAAAAATAAGTGGGCCGAGATGAGTACCAATTTAGCAATCAGGCTTCAATAAGACAAGTAGCTTTAAAACTAGGACAATTAATGCCAATCATTTTTGGTTTATATAACAAAATATTGTGGGGTACCCTGTCGAATGCCTTGGAATCAACGTATATATGAAATCAACGTATATAGTATCCATTTGATACCCCTACTCCAAGGCATCTAACAAAAACCAGGGTCCATCTGACTGAGAAGGTGCAGCTCAGTAGATTTGTCTAGTCTAAAGCTAAACTGCTAATTAATTAGTAGGAGTTCAGGAAGGGAAGTGATGATGTCACATACTAAGCTTTTAAATACCTTGGGGACTGCACTGATTATACTGATGGGATGACAGTTAATAGCACTGGTTTTTTGGCCTGACTTATGGATAGGTTTTAGGACCAACCCAACCCTTTTTTCAGTACTCTGGGAATACTCAAGTGTGGTGGAAGATATTGAAGATGTGGTACAAGAGTCCGGAAATATTAAAAAGACATTTTTTTTAGGAATAAACTAGGCACACCTTCTGGTCCAAGAGCCTTGTTAATATTCAAGGATGACAGTTTAGTAAATATATCTGATATTTTAATGTAAAGGTGAGGGATATGGGTATTGGATGTGGATAATTCATGAGCGGAGACGTTAACATTATGGTGTGAGTATTCTGTAGGACAGTGTTACTCAAAGTTTTTTCGTGACGGAACTCTTTTAAAAAACGAAATTTTTAACGGAACTCTAAAGCAAAAGCAGCTATATCTGAATTGTTTACTAATAATCATACAAAAAAAGATAGATACAGTAAGTAGTGAGTTAGTAAGCAAATGATAACACTAAGTTGATGTAATGCGAGGCATGTCATTGTTTTTTATTGCTCATCAACTGGGTAATGTCAGGCTTAATTGAAGAAAGTTGAATTCTCATGTCTGGTTCGGCATCCAGTCTATTGCGGTATTTTGTTTTTGTAGCTGTATATGCTTAAAATCCCGTTTCACACAAATACGTTGTTGGGAACGGCAGAAGAACATTCAAATATTCTGTGCCAAGTTGTAGATATTTATCACGAACCCTGCACCAAAAATCATTTAGTGAAATTGTTTTGAAAAATGATTCATAGATCTGATTTGACACATTTTCAGGCTTGTGCCATTTAGATGAAAAGGGGTTTTGAATCCATGAGTTTATTTTCAGTTTTGTATTCTGTTCTTCATGAAAGTAAGATTCAAAAGTCCCTTGCAGATCATTGAGATATTGCACCAATTCAACAAATATTTCATTTTGAAATATTTCTGTATCACTAAGACTATGGTGACTAAGGAACTCACTTAGCAATTAAAAACTTTCGATTTCTCTCTTACCAAAACAAGTAATCCAAAAATCTAATTTTCTTTTAAAGGCAGTTATTTTGTTGTTAGCATTGAAAACTGTTGTCTGTTTTCGTTGTAGGGACAGGTTTAATTCGTTAAGTTTTTCAAGTATGTCTGCTAAAAATGCTAGTCTAAATAACCAGATTTTATCGGACAAACGGTCTTTTAAATTAAAAAGAACATCTGTAAGAAAAGCGTCTAATTCTGTTCTTAGTTCAAAAAGCCTTGTCAAAGTTTTACCCCGAGACAACCATCTCACTTCAGTATGGAGCAATAGTGTTCTATGATCGCTACCATATTCTTCACATAATATTGAGAACAATCGGGATTGTAGTGGACGTGACTTGACAAAATTAATTATTTTTACTGACTCATCAAGAACCAATTTTAGATTTGGTGGCATTTTTTTAACCGCGAGCGATTGTCTATGCAGGTTGCAGTGGCTGGAACTACAATTTGGCGCTTTCATTTTTATTCGTGATATTACTCCTGCTGTTCTACCTGTCATTGCCTTGGCTCAATCGGTACAAATATTAATGCAATCATTTCAATCGAGTTGGTTTTCTTCAAAAAATATGTTAATCGTGTTAAAAATTTCTTCTCCGGTTGTGTTAGTAGGCAGCGATGAGCACATAAGCAAGTCTTCTTCGAGTGAATGTTTATATGGATATCGCACAATTACTAGCAAGATGGCCAGTCCAGCAAAATCAGTCAACTCATCCATTTGCAAGACGAATTTGTTATTTTGAAGCCGTGAAACCAGTTCTTGTTTTATCTTTGATGCGATATCCCCAATTCAGCGAGTAACTATATCGTTCGAAAGCGGCACTGTAGAAAGATGCTTTACAGATTTTTCGCCAAGCATACATTTTGTTATGGCCACCACACATGGTTTTATTAGCTTTTCAGTGATAGTGCGCGCTTCTCCTGCTTGGGCAATGCGGTAACTAATCAAATACGATACCTCCGTGGCCTTTTCATTCACAGTCTGAGTCGCATACGTCATAGTTTTTTGGCTTCTTAATAATTGTTTTTTTTTACGTAGAAAAAATTGCTTCCTTTTGTTTTTGAAGTCGGGATGTACAGTTTCTAAATGTCGGCGCATCTTAGCAGGTACCATCGAACTATTAGGGAGCAGTTTGCTGCACAACATACAAAGAGGTGAGCCGTTGGAATCAACAAATCCGAGATTAATGTATGATTCGTCATACTTTCGTTTTTTCACCTTCAGTGTGTCATTAGATGTTTTACTACTTGAACTTGAAACCATCAAACTAGAACTTGACGCCATCATATCACCTTAATTTGAATTTGACGCATCATCCAAACGAACCACATTTTTTGCAACACCTTTAAGCCAGCGCTCCATTTTTCTTTAACACTATTTTGATTTGGTCAATTTTATGACAAATGGTATCTCTTTACGCACGAAATACAAGATTTTACAACCACTACGAACAACAACAAGACAAGCGAACATAAAATACTAAGCGCGGTGTGAATAAATTTTGCGGTACGTTGCTTGATTAATAAATTCTCCGCGCCAAACAATCCTCCTTCATATTATACCAGCAACCATCGAATCATCTCGAATTCCTCAGAAACTTCGGAGAGCCAGACGATTTTCTCCGAAGTACGCGTCGACGCACGAGCACGAGAAACAGCGCGACGAACCGAGGTCATTCGAAGCTTAAGCCGCGTCCAGATCTGTACCACGTCGCGAACCAATTTGGACGTCGAAACGAACGCCGTCGCAAACTTAAAAAGTGTTGCAGCTCGGCGCTCGTCGCGATCCAGGGCGAGTCGGTTTTCTGACGAAACATCAAAGGATTGGTACGCGACGACGCCAAGCAAATCTGGACGGGAAACGAACGACGAGACCAGACCGTACGACACGATTTGTTTCTTCATTTTAGTATTATATTTTGGCTATCGGCAGGTGTCATGGAGTGGACTGACGAGCGTATATCTCATTTAATTGCATTCTATAGGCATCATGACTGCTTATGGAATCCAAAACATGCATTCTATCACAACAAAAATAAAAAATTTGATTCTTGGACTCAAATATCCTCTAAGTTAAATACAACGGTGGATGAAATTAAAAAGAAGATAACTAATTTGCTTATTTATATAGAGTTATTCTTTTGCTTCTACAATAACATCTCAAGATTTGTCATATTCCCAGAACCAACGCCCTAATTCTCAACTCTTTCAATATCCTATGTCGCCACCAGACTACCGTAATTCACCCTCATCTCTTTGTTCTCCCCTTCAGTGTCTCCTGGAAATCCTTCGTCAGAAAAACCTACATAATGAAGACCTTGTAAATGCAGTGATACGCAACTGATTTGTAGATTTGTTTAAAAATAAATAAATACAAAATATACTAACAAAATATGCTAGGAGTTAAAATTTTACCTGAATATTTCCCTTTAGTTCTTCAACTAGAGCTTTGCATACTTCTAGAACTATTTCGCTAATGGACTGCTTAGAGATTCTGAACAAATATTGTAAACTTGTGTACGAATCTCCTGTTGCCAGGAAACGTAGGGTTACAGCAAGTCTTTCTTGAACCGAGATTACTTTTCGAAACTTGGTATCTCGCTTTCCTATTTTGGGCCCAATTGCATTCACAAAATACTCAAAATCTGTTGTTGACATTCGCGTAAAATTTTTGTATTGACCACTAATTTTTTGCATCTTTAAATCCGCAAGCAAATTATTCGCACCATATTTCAGTCTATTTCTATAAATTTCTCTTTGCCACCATCGCCTTTGTTTCCGTTTCGGTTTTTTACTTGATAAAGCGTAATGAATATAAATATACGCAGCAGCAGCAATATCCATTCTGAACGCTAAATTAACTACTGACAAAAATTAAAATATCAGTAAAATGGATGGCACAAACGGTTGCAATGCGAGGTGTTGTTCGATACGGCGTATGTGAACGTGGGTTTTCTGCTCGCATCGTAGTACGCGACGTGGTACAGATCTGGACGCGGCTTTATAGTCCGGGGGGCGAATGGTGGCGTACGAGTAACGCTGTAACATTCCGATGTAATAGGTCGAGCATTTACTTAATAATACATATATTAAATTTTCATATAATATGTACCAGTAACACAGTTTATTTTTATCTTAGGTCAATTTATTCTTATAGGGTCCACTTTAATACATGCTTTCATTTATTATGACTGCTGGTGGAGCCCTACTGGAGGTTTCGCGGAGCACCGGAGCTCCTTGGAGCACACTTTGAGTAATGCTGCTGTAGAAAAAATAAACAGCAAACATGTTAGCAATCTCTTTTTTAGTAAAACTGGTCTTGTCCTAATATCTTAGTGTAATTGGAAAAAAACTATTTTTCCTTTTATGGTAAATAAATGACCACCATTTCTTTATGCTAGACCCAATAGCTGCTTCAATAAATATATTGTGTGCAGCATTCCTGTGTCAGATCCTTGCATAGCTGTCTCAACTTAGAAAGCTCCCGATAGTCGAAAAATGATCGTTTTTGTTAATATTTTTTCGGCAATTTTTCGTTTTCGATAATACGATTTTCAAGTGAAATTGAAAATCATACTGGGAATTTTCTAGCCGAGTATTTTTTCAGAGGTACTAATATAACAATTGCAATAATAATAATTTCATAAAAAAATATTTAGCGTTGACTAAAGAGACCCATTTCGAAGTGAAAGTTCGAAAAAAGTGAAGTCAAACTAATCCAAAAATATTACGATTTTGTGAAACTTGGCAGACTTAAAATTTCAGTAGAATCCAGTAAATCCGAGATCCTCTTCGGTCTGTACGAATCAACTATTTAACGTAATGCAAAGCGGTGGGTGAGCAACTGGACGATCCAAAAAAATAGTCTGCTTACTTGCAATACCAGATCGAGAAGGCTTTTGTGTGAGGTTAGGTATAAGTTAAGTTAAAATATGTTATGGAAATTACTTATATCTGACATAACGGGTGCACTTAATACTTGTTCAAGTCGTGCTCCATTACTGTGGAGCTGAAGCTACTTTTTCCTATATACCATGAAGCAAGTTGAAATCACCGATGTCCGGTAGTATCCGACATTTGAAAAGAGAGTGAGTCCAATGTTTCAAAAAAATCAATGTAAAATTGTCCTGACGAATTGAGTGGGATATACACAACTGAAACAAAAGCGTGTTTAATAATATCAGGATCTAAAAGACGTTTATTAGGTATAGTTTATTTGTGTATGGAATAATATCCCTTTCCCCCTGTCTTGAAGACACTGTCCACTGATATTGTTTGAACAGTCCTGGCGGTAGCTATTAAAGTCAGTAAGGCCCATAATAATGTTATAATTATATTTACAGAAGATTGGTTACGTAGATGATATAATTATATTGACAGACTGGTATATACTGGTACAGTTATTTTGTAGGACATCCCACTAAGTTCTTAAGCCTTGAGTGTTCTGGTAATATAACAAAAAACTTTTAGGAAAATTTGGCCTACTTAGTTCTTTGGATAATTTTAGGACCTTAAAAATATCGAATCTGTAAGTCTCTTTTTTCATTTGATAATCTTTGCCTAAATTCAGATCTTATTGCAGCCTCCACTTCTACCTGCATCTTGGTCAGATATAGACCTATGTAAATATTTCTATCTTTTAGTTTGATTCTGGAACGAATAACAAACCTTGCTTTCTCTGGCTTTTAAAAATTACTTTAGGAGCCCTGTGGCAATTTTTGTAAGATTTTTTTATTCGAATTTTGTTTTCAACTTCTATAATGGACAAATTAAGACAGTTCAAGAGAGCATTTACACTGTTCAAATTCTTATTTTACTCAGGAAAGTTGTAAAAAATAACATTCTTGACCCGGTTGGAGATCTTGAAGTTCAACAAAAAAAAATCATTATTTAATCCAGTAAAGCTAGAAGTGGTGTTTAAGATAGGTGTAGGTGTAGTTCCTCATTTATTTCTGCAACAGCTTTTAAAATTGAGGGTATCTGTAACAAATTAGATTGGCAGTCTTCACAAAGAACTTAGAGTACGCTGGCTTTTCAATTCCACGCATAGCAGCAATATTTTTGGCAGATCTGCCGTTTTGCTAATGAGCAAGTATTGGGTAATAATTAACTGAACCAGTGGACACAAATCTAACTGCCATATTGCGAATAGTAAAAGTATAGTCTTTGGTAAACCGAATATGGCAAATATAAAATGGGCGAAGCATGCAAAAAAACAGCAGTATTGATAAAAGAATTTTGTTATTTGCGCTTGCTGCTGAATGCTATATCCGTATGTGGTAATCCAGCTAAACAAACTGAATAAAAAACGTCCAATTCAATAATATGACCGCTATTATTAATCAAAGTTAGAGAATTCCTATTAGAAGATACTGTATTTTTATGGTACACAAATCTCTGTAGGATAAAGATTCATCCCTCGACAAATCTCTATGGCTATTTTACACTATAAACTGATTGGAAAATTGAAGAATTTTAAAAGGATGAGCAAATCAAAAAATTTTTTTTGCTATACATTGATAATAAAAAGCTTATCTAAAAAGTATAATAAGAAAAATGTCTATTTTCCATAGGAAAACCATAAAAAATAAAAAATTGTAATTTCCATAAGAACACACGCATAACAGAAATTTAAAGGGGTGCCCTCATGAAATGAAAGGGGTGCGTGTGAGAGGAAAATGGTTTAAATAAAAGTTGTTAAAAATAATAACTAGATTAATAAATAATATAATTCCCCGTGTGGGGTTCGGGTACGTTTGTAAAATAGCCCCAAGGTATTGTCTGCCTGTCGTAAGAGGCGACTAAAAGACAACCGAGTCTCTGCCGGTATAAGCAGAATACCTTAGGACAATCCACCATCATCGCCCTCAAGGAGAGAGTAGGAAATGACTCTCATCGCGTCCTGATTATCCATAGACCTCCTTCATGCGATAGCAACTGGGCAGCAGGCGACCCTGATCTGGTTGTTTCCGACAATACCACAGTCGCAGCCTACATTTGAAGATGAATCGTTGGAACAGCACAAAACAATCCGGAGGTAAAATACCCTCCCACTCGGATCTCCGGGGGAGGGTGCCTGATCGAACGAATTATCAGAAAGACTACCACAAACTAAAACCAAAAACTTATCCTTAGCCGCCTGGAACATCCGCACCTTGCACGACTCGGACACTGCTACTCATGCACAACGAAAAACGGCAGTTATAGCAGATCAACTAAACCGCTTTAATGTGGACATAGCCGCCCTTTCTGAGACCCATCTACTCAGTGAAGATTCTTTAACCGAACAGAACTATACCTTTTTCTGGAGAGGTTATCCAGAGGATGGTAGAAGGCTGCACGGAGTAGGCTTCGTGATAAAGAACGATATAGTCAAATCATTCCAACAACTACCTTATGGCATCTCCGAAAGATTCATGCTGCTCCAATACCAAGTGGCTAATGGTAATTATGTTACCATCATATCGGCTTATGCACCAACACTGGACGCAGACCTTGAAATAAAGAAAGTATTTTATGAAGAACTCAACAACATCTTAGAAAGAATACCAAGGAAAGAATATGTTATTCTCTTGGGAGATTTCAATGCCAGGGTTGGTAAAGCAGCTGATATATGGCCAAAGGTTATCGGTGCCCACGGAATCGGAAAAGCAAATTCAAACGGAGAGTTGCTATTTTTACTTATATATTAAAGCCAGAGTTGACGTAGAGTGCTGGACGGACCACCGCCTGGTCCTGGCTAACTTAAAAAGCAACTTAAAACCAAGGTATAGGCGTGGCAATAGTAAGAAAGTCAACAAAAAGCTTTGCCTAGAAAAACTGAAGGATATAGCAGTAGCTTCGCATTTTCGTAGCGAAATTAGGGAAAATCTTCATGCCGATAATTTCCCACAAGATCTAGAAGAACACTGGGCTTTAGTTAAACAAAATCTAATGGACATTAGCAGCTCAATTCTGGGAACCATCCGCGCAATCATCAGCCAGACTGGTTCAAAGAGAATGAACTCCTGATAAAACCTCTATTGGAACGTAAGTACGTAGCTCAGGAAAACGCTCTTAGCAATCCTCAGAAGATAGCTGCGCAAACGAAGCTTAGAGATACTAAAAACGAACTCAGAAAGGAAACGCGAATGCTTAAGAACAACTGGTGGGAAAACAAGGCGCGCGAAATACAGCAGTTCGAAGATGACCGAGACTACAAAAAGTTTTTTCAAGCTCTAAAAGAAGTGTTACCCGCCGAAATATATGCCCAGTAAAAGACATGCACGGCAATACTCTTAAGGACATAAAAGATATCATGCTAAGATGGAGGGAACACTATTGCACAGTACTTAATCAATCAAACAAAGTTGACCTCAAAGTGATAGACATGATTCCACAATATGAAACGGCACACGAACTAGATGGTCCAATATCTGTGGAAGAAATTCGATCAGCTATCAAAAAATTAAAAAATAATAAAGCTGCGGGGCCCGACGGCTTACCAGCTGAGATCTACAAGGCGGCCGGTGACGATATTATTGTACCGTTGAAATCTGTCTTAGGCGAAATCTGGCTCAGCGAAAAAACCCCACAAGACTTTAAAAACGCCAATATCATAAACATTTGCAAGAATAAAGGCTCCGCGTATGACTGTAACAACTATCGCGGCATTTCATTACTATCGATAGCGGGAAAGATTCTGTCAAAGATCTTAGCGGATAGACTACAACCAGTAGTGGAGAAACTTATTCCAGAAACCCAGAGCGGCTTTCGGCCAAACAGAGGAACCAACGATCTGATCTTTGCACTTCGCCAACTTCAAGAAAAGGCGAGAGAACATCAGACTCAATTACATGTCGCATTCATAGATCTGGCGAAGGCCTTTGATTCGGTTAACAGAAAGGTTCTCTGGTGCATTTTAAAACGTTTTGGAATCCCAAATAAATTCGTCTCAGTGGTCGAAAATTTACATACAAGTAATTAAGCACAAGTGCTAGTAAACGGTGAGCTCTCCGAACCGTTCTCCACTGAGACGGGAGTTAGGCAGGGCTGCGTCCTGGCTCCTATTTTGTTTAATGTTTTCCTTGCGGCGCTATCGATCATTGTTGACAGAAATCTAACTGGTAGAGGGATTGGAATCAGATATACAGGGTGTCATTGAAATGGTGTAAAAAAATTCGGGGGGTGATAGTACTCCTAAAAATTTAAAAAAAAGTTCCTATAACTTTAGGGTGGAAAATGCATATTAAGGGAGTTAGGGGCACTGAAAGGGTAAATGTAAAAAACGGTTTTTTGAAATTGTAGGCTTAAAAAACGAGATAAAATTTCGAAAAAAAATCCTCTGCCATAAATTTTGACCCAAAATCAAATCGTGATACTGAAAAATAATTTGGAAAATCGGAAAGGGTAGTTTTTGCAAGGGTAAGGGGTTAATTCGTGAATAACTTTTTTTAGGTTATTTTCTTCGCAACCCGGGTTCATTTTTTAAAAACTACATACTTTTTCCTACAAAAAAGGTACTCTTGTTGCACATCGCCCAGAACGATGGTTTTTGAGAAAATTGAAGGCAAAAAGTTTGCTCTGATGGGCTGCTAACTGGTTAAACAACATAAACTTATGAAAGTTATGGGGTTTCAAAAGTAAACAAGTAGTTATTAAATAATTAATTGAAAAATCTAAATTTCATGATTTTTAAAACATCGTATTGCTTTAAAAAAACGAAATAAACCAATTACCAAAATTCCTTATTAAATGCATACTTATTTGATTCATTAGCCTAGTTTACACCGCGAGTACCAAATATTCAATACGCGGACCCAATCCCCTATTCTCAAACTCAACGTGCTCGAGTTGACAAGTTTACACGTAAATTATTCCAAATTGTGACTTAATAGGTTTGAGAATATGTAGAGGTTTTAGTCCGCGTACTGAATATTTGGTACTCGCGGTGTAAACTAGGCTAATGAATCAAATAAGTATGCATTTAATAAGGAATTTTGGTAATTGGTTTATTTCGTTTTTTTAAAGCAATACGATGTTTTAAAAATCATAAAATTTAGATTTTTTAATTAATTATTTAATAACTACGTGTTTACTTTTGAAACCCCATAACTTTCATAGGTTTATGTTGTTTAACCAGTTAGCAACCCATCAGAGCAAACTTTTTGCCTTCAATTTTCTCGAAAACCATCGTTCTGGGCGATGTGCAACAAGAGTACCTTTTTTGTAGGAAAAAGTATGTAGTTTTTAAAAAATGAACCCACGTTGCGAAAAAAATAACCTAAAAAAAGTTATTCACGAATTAACTCCCTACCCTTGCAAAAACTACCCTTTCCGATTTTCCAAATTATTTTTCAGTATCACCATTTGATTTTGGGTCAAAATTTATGGCAGAGGATTTTTTTTCGAAATTTTATCTCGTTTTTTAAGCCTACAATTTCAAAAAACCGTTTTTTAAATTTACCCTTTCAGTGCCCCTAACTCCCTTAATATGCATTTTTCGCCCTATAGTTATAGGAACTTTTTTTAAAATTTTTAGGAGTACTATCACCCCCCGAATTTTTTTACACCATTTCAATGACACCCTGTAGATATGATGGAGGGCTTTTCAATTTATAACGTCTTAGAGCTAGAACAAGAGTGCGTTTTATCACAGATCTTCAGAATGCAGATGACTGTACGCTGATTGCGTACACAGCAGAAACTCTTCAGGAAATTCTTGCTTCTTATGCCTAAGGCTTGGTATGGCCTTAGGTCTAAAACTAAACACGTCAAAAACCAAGCTTCTTATAACTCCTGCATCAGATAATCTTCAGCTCATACAGGTCAATGGCGAGACTTTGGAGCAAGTTGAACGCTTTAACTACCTAGGTAGCGTATTTAGTACAAAACTAAACATAGACGACGAAATAGCAAACAGAATTAGCTCTGCATCAAAAGCGTATTGGAATCTTAAGGATCGAGTGTTTTACAATCATAATTTGAGTCTTAAAACGAAGACGGCAGTATATAGAGCAATAATTGTACCAACGCTACTATATGGCTGCGAATCATGGATCCCATACAGACGACATATAAAGGCTCTTGAATAATTTCAGCAACGGCAACTGCGACAATTGAAGAGAATCAGATGGTTTCATAAAGTATCTAATAATGAGGTTCTGCAAAGATCAAACTGTATAAATATTGACACTATGGTACGAAAGGCAAGAATGAGATGGCTGGGTCATATATACAGAATGGACGAACAGCGCTTACCAAAATCTCTTTTGTATGGAGAACTAACAGAAGGTGCAAGGAGGCCGGGAGGCCAATACAAACGCTTCAAAGATGTCGTCCACGATGATTTAAAGCTATTGGGAATTGAAAACTGGGAAGAGAAAGTTAACAATCGTGCCCAATGGAGAAGAGCGACGTGCGTTGCTCCTCAACTGACTAGAAGAACCCAAAGACTGGCTCTGCAGGAATTTCCGTGTGATGTTTGTGGCCGGATTTGCAAATCTGGCATAGGATTGTTTAGCCGTAGTAAAACTCACCAAAGACTGTAGCTTTATCTTTAGTTTAGATTTATCTTTTATAATGTGATTATTTTTTTATTTTTACTCGGTAATCGAGCTCGGCAATATATATATATATAGCCATATATATATATATATATATAATATAAATATATAATATAATATAATATATATATATATATATATATATATATAATTGAAACTGAAATCATTCAAATTTCAGTTTCAATTTGAATTTGATTTTTAGATCGCTATTAATAGTCAAAAAGGACAGTGATGGTATTCATCAGTTTAGAATATTTTAAAAAATATGTCGTCCCTATGAGCACCAGTATAAATGTTTTTTTTATCTTTTCTTAGGCATAGGTAATATTTACTATGCAAGTTTCTTATAATTAATTTATACCTTTAATTAAGCTAGTGTGTATAGTTGCCGTCAGAAATAATTTATTTGGGACACCTGGCGAGCAAAATATATTTTGTTTGGTGGCAATAATACTTTCCAGCATTCCTTCCTGGTTTGTGCGAAAATTGTTGGGGTTTTATTAATAAGTTTAACATCTTTGTTCAAATGAACCTCTACTTGCAATAGTTGACAAATAGTTTGGCATCATCATAATTTTTAGAAACCTTGAAAATTATGACTCTGTATATCATACCGCACTAAATTATGCTTTATAATCTAGATTAACCAAACTCTGGCATAATTTATTTAGGCCTGATTTCAAGCCTCAATAAAAGATATCGGGCAAAAATAGTGTTGGTTACCGGTCAGGAGATGGTGAGCAAAATTTTTGATAGTTCAATAGTTGTTCAATGAATAACTATTAAGGGTTAATTTAGATATATATTAAAACAGGTATTATCTAGTCTGTAGGCATTGCTAAGCAAATTCTAATACCAATATATAATTAATTACATATATTAATCTAATATGGGTCACATTCCCTGAATTGGCATGAAAAGGGCGGAGTTACAGGTCACACACGTAAAGAGGGAGATATATTTAACTTTAATTAATAAATTATTGTATCTGGAGGGACACATATAATCACTGTTATAATATATTATTAAATGCAATTCCATAGATTTTTTTCTATTGCTAACCAAATTGCATAATTGTTTGCTTCTACAATAAAGTTATAAACACATATTTTAAATTTAGGTTTGCAAGTTGTGCTGAAGTCCATCATCAAAGCTATGGCCCCCTTGCTGCAAATAGGATTATTAGTTTTATTCGCCATTGTGATATTTGCTATAATTGGACTGGAATTTTACTCCGGAGCCTTACACAGAACTTGTTATAGTTTATACGATATAAGTAAGTTTTACCAGAGTCCCTATAGCTCCAGAATTGTTATTTTATTTCAAAATTACAGCTCAAATAGTTAAAGAAAACGATGAAGAAGTGCCATGTAATACCGATAACGAAACCGAGGCTAGGAAACAAGGCAGCAACTGGTGCAGGGACGGTAACAGCGTTTGTCTAGAGCGGTGGCACGGTCCAAATAATGGCATTACTTCATTTGATAACATCGGATTCGCCATGTTGACAGTGTTCCAGTGTATTACGATGGAGGGTTGGACTGCTATTTTGTATTGGGTAAGAAACTATTTTGAATTTATCATAGTTTTCTATTACTGGATTGTTAGGTTCAGAACTTCTGAGAAGAGAAATAGTAATAAATAATAAATAAATAAAAATGTCTTTATTTCGTATCAAATGCACATTACATTACATTTGCCCAAAAAGGCGAAGATTAGCTAAAGCTACTTTTATCTCTTAATCCTATTAATAAAAATTATAAATGTTTTAACAAAGAAGCAGTAATAGTAATATAAGAATTAACCAAAGAACAAATTGAGAGAAAAAAAATTAATTAAATACATTTGTAAATCCGCAGAGAACAAAAAACTAATTGTGTAATTGTTCCTCCAAGAACAAAGTTTTATATTCATTTTTAAAGCGAGATATTGGAATTGAAAAATTAGGTCCAAATTGTTACGGCAATCTAAGTATAACTACGTGAGAAAAGAGCTGTGCTATGGTGGGGCAATGTCAGATTCTTATGTCTTATATCTCTATCATGAATCGCATTTCTTGGAATTAATTTCTTTAACAGATATTTTGGCTTTTGGTTTTTATAGAGTCGATACATAAGTGTAATAAAATAAAACTTAAAAAGAAATGCCATTTTTAGCCACATGATCCATTTTTTTAAAATTACACACAAATCGACAACACGTATTTTGTACACGTTGCAGTTTCTGCTGGGTTATATTATCAAGACAAGGATACTAAACGATAAAACAGTAATTTAAAATGGATAACACTAACGATACTGAGAGTTTTTTTCTTGTCTTAAAATTTAAAACATGTTTGTTAGCCTAGAACAAACGCATACGCGAATAGCACCTCTGCAAGACAGCACTAATATGTCCTTGGAATCTTAAAGAAGAATCAATAGTTAA
Source organism: Anthonomus grandis grandis (assembly GCF_022605725.1). Taxonomy (NCBI): domain Eukaryota; kingdom Metazoa; phylum Arthropoda; class Insecta; order Coleoptera; family Curculionidae; genus Anthonomus; species Anthonomus grandis. Next base: position 26,013,570 of record NC_065555.1, read on the forward strand.
ACCTAGAATCTTGACGCTTTCAGCAAAAGCCAAGGGGTTATTATTAAAGATATATTGAATGTATATCTTTTTTTCAACGTTAGCACGGTGATTTTTATTGGTAAAAAGTAAAACGTTAGTCTTATTGGCATTAATATTAAGATTGTGTTCTTTCGAGTAGCGCAAGATTAAGCTTACTTATCTATTTATACTTTTAGAAGCCTGTTCTATGTCATCTAGATCGAAATAATGAATTAACTGAGTTAACAGCGTACTGGTACACCTCAGAGCTCTTTTCGACTAAAGGAAGATCCGAAGTATATAGCAAGAATAAAAGAGGTCCCAGAATCGATCCTTGAGGAACTCCAGAAATGTGTTTCGAATCGGAGTAATTGTTATTGATACGTACTGGTTGAGTACGATTCCAGAGATAGGACTTAAAAAAAGAAACAACAACTTCATTGCAACCATAAAACTTTAACTTGGCGACTAGCAAGTCATGATCGATTGCATCGAAAGCCTTTTAATAATCTATAGCAACTAAAATTACGGCCAGTTTTTTATCGAGAGCCCCTTATTATGTTGTCTATCATGTTCAAGAGGGTGGTAGCTGTACTGAATCCTTCTCAAAAGCTAGACTGTTTAGTTGGAAGTATGTTATTATCAGTAAGATAAAATGACAACTGTGCATAGACAACTCTTTTCAAAACTTATAGGGCGCAAGTCCTGTAGGGATTTGAGAGTACATATTTTGGGTATGGGGCATACAAATGACTCACGCCAAGACTGTGTGTAGCCTGATTCTAAACAAGAATTTATCATATTTGTTATATGATCAATAATCTGTGGCAGACAAAGGTGTAGCATTTGTAACGTAATGCCATCGCAACCTGAGATATTTGACCGAATAATTCGAATTATTTCATAGACGGTATCTTGAATAACTAAGATAAAACTAAATGTTTGATCGGAAAATTTGTTGCTAGAGTAATAATTAATTTTATTTTGACAGTTGTTAGACTTATTAAAAATATTTATAAAGTAGTTATTTATTGCATTGGCATCACATAAGGTGGGAGAAAGCTCTGCAATTTCTTTAGATGTCTTAATATTTAAATTACGCAGGCGTTGTCAGAAGTTTTTAGAGGATTTAGTTTTTTCTAAATGTGCCAGATAGGCAACCTTCTCACTTCCCATAGATGCCACTGCGAAATTACGCATTTCCTTATAATGATTTCAACTTTCAACTGCTTTCTTTTTATTAATAGTATAATTTTATTTGGATAGTGCTTTATCTCGCTCTTTGAAAATTAACTTTAAATTTTCCGTTAGCCACGGAGCCGGCGTTTTACTTTCTCTGACACTTTTATAGGGCGCATGTATATTAAATAATAAATTAATATGATCTCCAAGAAAACGAACCTTATCGTTAATGTTATATAAAATATAGAATAATTATATATAATATATAAAATATAGTATTCCATTGTATATTAGAAAGATCATTTTGAAAATTTTCGAGATTAAAATTTCGGAATACGCGAAGGTTTTATATATGAATAATTTTTTGTCTAGGTTTTCCAGTTTTTATATTTAAAACACAAAATGGCATTTTATTATAATCACTAATATCTGAACTTATTGTACCGGAGTGAAGAATTATTTTTTTATTATTAATAAAATTTGGATTCAAACAGGTAGATGACGTATTAGAGATTCTAGTAGGTTCGTTAATCAACTGACAATAGCCGTAACTATATAGAGTGTTGAATAGTGAATTTGGTTTAAGAAGGTCCACGTTTAAATCACCCGTAACTACAGAATAATCAGAACTTACCAAAATATGAGGAACGACTTCGTGCAGAAAACTTAAGATCTCTGAGACTTTTGTATTTGGAGGACGGTATATTACTATTAAGACTATTTTATAAATAAATATTTTATAAATACTAAATGTCCACTAATTAAGTTTTCAGGTTAATAAAATATATCAAACTATTTAAAATAATTTATGAAAAAAAAAGAATAAAATCAGAATTTAAAATGAGTCAAAACACTCTCGCACTTTTATCATAATTTAGTTAAAAATAGCAAAACTTTTTTGACTTAATTAATACTTTATAAGTGATTAATAAGCTTATAGGTCCCTGTATTTTTTCTTTTAATTCTTGCAAATTCTTAAGTCTATAGAACTATAAATTATATACCTATAATGAAACTATAACTAATAAATATTGAAACTATATAATGTAATGGAGTCTGGCCCAGGGTATAATATCATAAACTAAATATATATTCTCAGATATTCTCAGATATAATATCATAAATTAAATATAAATTGGTTATAATAATATTCCAAGAAGGCGAAGTGTAGCCCATGGCTTCTCAAACTCAACCTACAGAGAATTATTTTAATGTAAATTATAAAAAAAAATAACCATGTTGCGCTAAAAATCGCATGTATAATAAATAACAATACTATAACTTATCAATTTCATGATAAATGAAACTACATTACTTATAAAGTCCTTAATTATTTCTTATAAACTTCCTTACATATGTCAATCCTTCGGAATCAGCAAAAGGGCTGGTGATGAGTTAAATCATAATTCTCTACTTGTTTTTTAAAAATTTAAGAATTTAATGCATACTTAAATTTGCTTGCTTTAAATTGTAGGATATTATAAGGCAAATTGTATAGCTTTATAGCATTTTGTATAAAGCTTTTTTTGAAAAATACAGTCCTCTACTTTTGGACATACGTAGTGTAAACGACCAAAATTATATAAGGAAATAGGACTCAAGTGCTTACAACAAAGATATATTAAAGACTGCCAGGCTCTTTCTTTTTAAAAATACATCTATGCAACTAAAGAAAACCCCCGCTTGGTGCCAAGTAATTGATAACAGGTGAGGGGAGGTTCCCACCATTGTTCGGAGACTCGTTAGCATTAATATCACGTCCTAGTCTAGGGTTGCTTTTGGCACAATGTGGTAATATTTAGGCCTGGTGGTCATATTCAGGTATTTTGTAGGTACATCTTTCGGTTGTTATTTTGAATCACATGGAATAAAATTGTGTTAGGTATATTATACAGACCACCTCATGGTAATATAAACCACTTTCTTGATTTTTTTGAAACACGCATTGCTGCACTCAATATGAAGATATTTTATGTCTTGGAGATTTTGACTTTAATCTATTACAGTTTTCCTCATATACAAAAAAATTGGAAAGTATTGCACAGGTATTCCAATTGAGTCAGGTTATTAACGAGCCAACTAGAATTACTCTTAATTCAGCAACCTTAATAGATCTTATCTTATACAGGGTGTTTCAGAACTATGGGATCAAACTTCTGGGGGTTGTTCAGTGCAACAGGAGAATCCATTTGAGTATAGGAACCCATGTCCGGAAATGCGACACTACTCCACTACGGCCCTAAGACGCGTTAAAATTTATAAAAAAAAAATTCCTAAATAAGATCTGCTGCATTTATTTTTACCTTTTGTACATGATACCATAACAACAATTGTTTAAAATCGACGCTTATCAATGTCAATTCTCAATGTCATGTTTAAAAATTTTATAGCTTACAATTTTTAAACATTTATTTCTAATGGAAAACTTTACCAATCAAGAATTAGCGGATATGCATTTGGCATACGGAGCAACAAACTGCAATACACGAGCAGCATCGCGGTTGTATCATGAACGTTATCCCGAATGACAGCATCCTGGATACAAAAAGTTTATTGCGGTTTATCGGCGGCTTGCTGAGACAGGCATGTTTAAGACCAAGATGCATGATACTGGTGTTGCTCGAACCGTAAGAATGGTCGAATTTGAAGAAGAAGTGCTTCAGCGAGTTGCCGATGAATCATCAAATAAGAATATGAATACGAGTAACGCTTCTGTCTGGAAAGTACTACACGAGCAACAACTCCATCCTTACCACTTCCAGAAAGTTCAAGGTATGACTGCAGCCGATTATCATCCTAGAGTTCAATTTTGTCGATGGCTTCTGGATCACATCATTGCACAACCAAATTTTTTACGATATGTTTTGTGGACTGATGAATCCTCTTTCACAACAGACGGTATTTTTAATAGTAGGAATAGCCATGTTTGGGACGAAGAAAATCCTTATGCAATTTTTCCAAGAAAACATCAGAATCGTTGGTCTGTCAACGTATGGGCAGGCATTGTTGATGATTATTTAATTGGGCTATACCTTCTACCGAAACGGTTAACGGGACCTATTTATCTGCGTTTTTTGGAAGTTCTTCCAGAACTCCTTGAAAATGTTCCACTAAACGTTAGACAGCAAATGTGGTTTCAGCATGATGAAGCGCCAGCTCACTTTGCTATACAAGTACGCGAGTATTTGGCTCAGCGTTTTGGGCACCATTGGATTGCCAGAGGTGAAGCAGTTTCTTGGCCTCCTAGGTCACCCGATTTAACGTCGCTTGATTTCTTGTGGGGACATGTAAAATCTTTAGTCTACAAAACTCCAGTGGAATCAGATCTAGACTTAATTGGACGAATAACAGCAGCATTTGAAATCATTCAAAACGAGGATCAAATTTTTAGTGTAGTCCGCCGAAATCATGTTCGGCGTTTAAATCGGTGTATTGAGGTTGGAGGAAGACATTTTGAACAATTGTTGTGATAGTATCATATACAAAAGGTAAAAATAAATGCATCAGATCTTATTTAGGTAATTAATATTTTTTCTAAATTTAAACTCGTCTTAGGGCCGTAGTGGCATAGTGACACATTTCCGAACATGGGTTCCTATATTCAAATGGATTCTCCTGTTGCACTGAACAACCCCTAGAAGTTTGATCCCGTAGTTTTGAAACACCCTGTATAGAACTAAACTTTTTAATTGAGCAGGTTCAAGCTAAAACGGTAAAATACAAAGATCTTAAAAATATAAACCCATATAAGCCCCTGGGAGAACATTATTCATATTCAGAATATCGATGAAAAAATATATTATGTAAATAGCTTATTTTTTTTTTAATATTCATGCTCCCATAAGACCTTCCAACCTGATAAACATAAATACGCACCTTGGATAAAAGAAAACATAAAATAAAAAAAAAGAAATAATGCTTTATAATATTATATAACGTTATAGAAATTCTAAATCATTAGAGCACTACTCTTATTATAAGGAACTAGGAAACTACACTGCTTGTGCAATAAGATCCAAGCAAAAGGCTTACCTAAAAATAAATTCTCTAACTCTACTTCTAAAGAAAAGGGCTGAGCTAAATAAATTAAGTATTAAACCGGGCAATAAAAAAGCTATTCCTCCTGAGTTGGTTAAGGATTTAAATAGCGTAAATTCAATTTTTATAAATTCAGCTTAGCGTACCTATCCGCTAGATAATGATCTAATTAAATTTTATAAAACTAATACTAAACCTGGCATTGCGAATACTCCCCGCTTTAAATATACTACTCCTGAAGAAGTTGAAAGAATTAGAAGAATAATATTTAATATTAAGATCAGGGCGTTTGGGTGGGATCAAATTAATTCTACCTTCTTACAGCTGCGCTGTCCGCATATTATTCCACTACCAAAAATCGCTAAACCCATTGACATGAGTCATCTACGTTCTGTTAGCATACTTCCATCTTTATCGAAAATTTATGAGAAGGTTTTAGAAAGGCAAATAAAAAGTTTTGCTGACAAATATAATATCAGTTCCTTGCAGACAGTCCGGGTTTCGCTCGCCTTGGATATGATTGCTCAAGTGCAATGCTAGATGTTACAGATGCCTTGACTAAAGCAGTAGATTATGGGCAAGTTAGTGTTATAATGCCCCTCGATTACACTAAGGCATTGGATATGCTAAATCACTCTATTTTCGTCGCAATATTACACTATGTCGGGTTTGGTGACTCTGCTGAAAGACTTATACAATCTTATTTGACAAATAGGTCTCAACAAGTTCTTTAATAGGATAAAATATTTGATTCTTTCTTCCTTTTATGTCATATAGACTTACTTTTACTTGTCATATAGAAGGATTTTTCCTCTCTATATGACAAGTCAGTTTTAACTATGTTTTTACTTGAAGATGGTGGATCAAAATTCAAAATGTCTCTACGATTGTCTTCAATTCTTCGACACAATCTTACTAGTTCATTGACAGAACTTACATCTACTAACAAGAGTTGACTTTGATAGTAAGGCAATAAATTTTTCCTAATAATTTTAAGTTTAACTGAATCTTCCACTGGTACAGTAAGACGAGTAAATAGATTATTCATATAGGCTACATTAATTTCAGTACTCTCCCTGTTCCCTTGAGTTCTTGACTTAATTTGTTTCCATACTTTATCATTAAAATCTGTTGGTGAAAATTCTTCTTTAAAATCTGTGCTCTTGCAAAAAAGTAGATATTGCAGGTGTCTTGCCTGCAGCCTTAACTCGGTTTAGATGAAGTCATTTTTTTCCATGCCTGGTTAAATGGAATTTGCTGCTTATTAATTTAATCTGAAAATATTTGCAAAATAGGAAATCTTTAGTAATATCTAGCCAAGAAAAGCTTAGTTTAGCTTTCAATTAATTTTCTTTTCATAAGACACCGAAGAAGTTTTTCTTTTCTTTGTTGAAGATGCTAATAGGGAGGTCAGGGAGGCTTCACTTTGAATTTTAACATGATCTTCTGTTTCCAATGTTGTCGATTCTGTAGATGTAGTCAGATGAGTTGAGGAGGTCTCGGCTGAGGTACTTGCTAGGCTTGGACTTTTTGGGGGAGTTTTTCTTTTTTTTATAATAAATCTAATATAAATGCAATATTTTTACAAAATGATTTTCATTTATTTTTTTGCATTTGACCTACCTATCCATTTAAAAAAAATATAGGTACTGAAAATACAAAACAAGGCAATCACCAACAAGCAACAAAATACAACTTCTCTAATTCAGCTCTCAAATCAGCTAACCACCATCTGATATTTGATCCTTTAAAGATCTATAAAAAATGAAAGCTTCTCCTTCAAAAAGTTCTACAGCACTTTTGAAAAGCTACTGGGTTGATACACTCCTTGAGTCACTTAATTTAATAACTGTTTCTAAAAATGCATTTAATCCCAGTGAACTAGATTCTGCTTCACCGCTAAACTTAAGACCCCACTTAGCAATATTAACTTTTATTTAATCTGTCGTTAAATTACTTTGATCCTTGTTATTTGGTATAGAGTTATTTGCATTGTTCCTATATAAAAATCAATATCAACCGGATTTGATTGCTTACTTTTCCTGTTTAAAGGCTCCTCCTCCTCTCCTGTTTAAAGGTTCTTCACGGAAGTATACTAGGTTTCCTATTGTATACCATTTATACCTCAAGTCTCATAGAGTCCCTACAGTTCTGTTCAAACCATCTGTATGCCGATGACACGCAGCTCAAATATTTTTTCTAGTTGGATAAACTTGAAACCGCCATGGATCATATTAACCAAGAACTTGGAAGTATATTTTAAATCTCTTCCAAGCATGAATTGAAAATAAACCCCAATCAATCTAATATTATTCTATTTGGCAACGAACTTTCTAAAAATCTAGTTTTAAATCATTTAAATCTGCATATAGATAACACTCGAAATCCCATAGTCGCACCTGATAAAAGTCTGGGTTTGTTTATTGACACTGATTTGCGTTTCCGTGAGCACATAACCCTAAAACTAAAAAAGGCATTATCTGCTATCAGACGCATATTCATAAATCGTTACTTTTTACAAAAACAAATCAAATTTTTATATCCATAGTATTGAGTCAATTTAATCATTGCGACATTGTTCATAGTCCTTGTTTGGATAGTTTTGAGTCACATAGAGTTTAAAGAGTACAAAATTCGTGTTTACGGCTAATCTATGGGGTTCGTCGTCATCAACATATTTCACCCTTCTTGCGTCATTCTCAATGACTTAATATGTATAATAGGAGGAAGTTGCATATAGATGTTTTTTGTTTTATTATTAAAAACAAAAAAACCACACTATTTATTTGATAAACTTGAATTTAGGGCCGATGCTCATAGTCGTTTATTGCGTTCTTCAAGCAGCAGGGTTACAATACGGAGACATAGAAAAGAAATTTTTAAGAGAGGTTTTTCATATTTTGCAGCTAAAGTCAATAAATATACTTTACTCATGTAAAATGTGAGGTCCGTTTGCAGATGTTGATGCACGGCGTTTAGGTTCATGTTCAGACCTTCTATATTACATAGATCCACTCCTAGATATTTCACGCCTGATGGACTCTCCAGATCATCCGGGGATTCGAACGGAAGGCTTTTATATTTTGATTCAGGAGGAGCTATCCACTACAGTGGTTACCTAATTCAGTTGAAATATGGCCAATATTGTCCCAATACTCTTCGTTAGCTAAAATTATTAACTAGAAGCTAAATATATAAGACGACTTAATGGATGTGATAGTTATCAATGTCTGGTGGGATAGTGCTATCGCTGTTTTTGCCCAACAAGATGTGAGAAGTTCAGTTTTATTTATATCTCTAATTGATTCATTAAACAAATCTATATCTTAGTCGTGGCGATTATCAAAATAGTTCAAGCTTGTTTTGAATTTTCATATTTCGGTTCAGGCTGGAATTTCGACTCCATACATGTAAGCAGTATTTTTGTTCAATATTGCGAAGGGTTGTTGGGTGGGGTCAGAAATAAAACAGAAACCTATTTACTTAAATGTCGACGTTTCGACTTAAATTAAGTTATCCTCAGGACACTGGTTGGTTCTACATTGTAAAAGAAAACACTTGTGATTTTTGTAATTCGCAAGTTGTCTGCTGATGTTCGCCTATTTCTTCAAGTATTCATGGGTTTGAATTCCATAATTACGTTTTATATTTTCCAAAAATCCCATGTTGTTATAACATAGGATTTTTAAAAAATATTAAACGTAATCATGGAATACAAACATATGAATACTTGAAGAAATAAACAACTTGCGAATTACAGAAATCGGATTACAGAATAAGGATGACTTAATATACAAGGGTGGTCCCAGAAGTACCCGACCCAAGAAAGAAAACACGAAAATTTTGGAAAAAAATGTATTTATTTTTCAACATAATCTCCTTTCAGCTCTATACACTTTTTCCAGCGATGTTTTATAAGTTCGATACCCTTTTTATAATAAGAACTGTCTTGCGACTCGAAATAGCCATTAACTGCAGACATCACTTCTTGATCGTTGGAAAATCTTTGACCACTGAGCCAGTTTTTTAAGTTTGGAAACAGAAAATAATCTGAGGAGGCTAAATCTGGCGAATAGGGTGCATGAGATAGTAATTCAAACTTCAATTAGTTAATTTTGGCCATTGCAATAACGGATTTGTGAGCTGGTGCATTGTCTTGATAAAACAACACTTTCTTCTTAACCAAATGTGGCCCTTTGTGCTTGATTTCTTTGCTCAAACATTGCAATAAGTTCGCATAATACTCGCCGTTGATAGTTTTACCTTTTTCAAGATAGTCAATGAAAATTATCCCTCGCGCATCCCAAAAAACCGACGCCATGACCTTGCCTGCAGATGAAACGGTTTTTGCCTTCTTTGGAGCCGGTTCTCCCTTTTGAGTCCATTGTTTTGATTGTTCTTTTGTCTCAGGTGTGAAGTGATGGACCCATGTTTCATCCGTAGTTATGAAACGACGCAAAAATTCTGCTTTGTTGCTATTAAATTTCGCTAAACACTCAATTGAAACATCTTCACGACACTGTTTTTGTTCGAGTGTGTGCAAACGCGGCACCCATCTTGCACAGCTTTCTCATGTCAAAATTGTCAGTTACTTTTTGAAATGCCTACTATGTCCGCTAGCTCGCGAACTTTCAGTCGGCGATCATCCAGTGCCACTTTGTGAATTTTCTTTAAAATTTCTGGAGTCGTCAGCTCATTTGGTCGACCACTGCGATGCTCGTCTTGGCAGCTCGTATGGCCTCGTTTAAACTCTGCTACCCAATATTTTACTGTTGTTAACGAAGGAGCAGACTCACCCAGAGTTCCAGTTCAGCTTTTATACTGGTTGGGCTGAGGCCTTTCAAATAAAAGTATTGTATCACATAACGATGACAATTTTCTCCATTTTCACAAGTTCCCTGAAAACGTTCACTATTGATGGCTGCCAAACAAATACTAAACAACGTGGCGTCTTCAAACTGGAAACTTTATAGATTGTATACTTTCTAATACACTGATATTTTTCAAACTACTACCGACATCTCTAGGTCAGGCCGGGTACTTCTGGGACCACCCTCGTAAGTCGAAACGTTGACATTTAAGTAAATAGATTTCTGTTTTATTTCTGACCCCACCCAACAACCCTCGCAATATTGGGTTACAAACACGGAACTGAAAAAAGTATTTATGTTATTGGCACATATTTTATTAGGGAAGAAATTAAATTAAATAATCGTCAAGCTGAAAAGAGTTATAATTACACTAATTAAGAGTGGAATGATCAATTTTTTAAAACTAATTACTTTCTTCAAATTATATTGTTTTATATTCTCTATCTTATTACTTTATATAAATGCCTAGATAGTACGATTCTATTAGAATATCTATTTTGATACCTTTGTATATTATTATTAATTTTTTTTTTTTAATTTCAGATGAACGATGCTGTCGGAAGCTTCTACAATTGGATGTACTTTGTGCCTCTCATAGTGCTTGGTTCATTTTTTATGTTAAATTTAGTTCTCGGTGTGCTCAGCGGGTAAGTTTTACCTTAAAAATTATGATTATAAAATGTTCATTTCTATTATCTACATATTCAGGGAATTTTCAAATGAAAGACTAAGGGTAGAGAGAAGAGCGGAATTTCATAAAACCCGATCAAAAAAGATGTTTACTGAAAGTTTTGGCAGATATTTAGAATGGATTACTGAAGCAGGTTTAATTAAACGAAGTAGTGCCAATTAAATTTGACGCGTTAGAATTTTGTAGGCCAGGCAATATTTTAATAAAATTTAATATACAGGCTATATAAGTTGGCCAATTACGTTATATTTCCCGCTCTGAAATAATAAATGTTATGTTAAAATTTAAAACATATTTACTTTTGTGGAACGATTGTCTTTCAGTAAAACAATACAAAGCTTAGAGCTAGTTCTTCGTATTTGCCTAATTTATTAATAATACATTTAAATATAGTCTGTAGTGTTTTGAAAATATCCTTTGAAAGTAAGCCTTTACTTTAGTTTGTTGCTAATTAATGCTTTGTCTTCATAGAGAGTTTGCTAAGGAAAGAGAAAAAGTAGAAAATAGACAAGAGTTTTTAAAGCTAAGAAGAGCAGCGCAGCTAGAACGAGAACTTAATGGCTATGTGCAGTGGATATGTAAAGCGGGTAAGGATAATTACATTAGTAATGCACGCTATATGTTTAAAGTAGTTTGAAAAGTAGAAAGCAGTGTTTTACGAGAAGTCAAGGTTTTCAGGTTTTATTTATGATTTTACGCTGCCCTAGAGGCAATACTCCTAAAAAATGGTCTGACAACTGTCAGTTTTTCTTATTGGCATATTCTACTTTTATCTTCCAGATTTACAGTCAGTTTATTGCCATTAATAATAATTTTTATTTGGTAAAGTAAAATGTATTTTTTTAAATAATTGAAGGAAAAAATTAAACCTTCAACTGAGGTAAAGTCGATCAAACAATTTTTATGCCGTAACACCAATAAGACAACTCTACTTTAGAAACAAAAACAGATATATACCATCCTTGCTTACTTTACTTTAACAAAAAGTTTGGGTTTATGTGGTTTATATGAAAAACCTGTTTTTCTCTCTAAAAACAGATTTTAATTTTAACTTTTCTACAATTTGATCTTTCGTAACTGCCACAAGATCGAGATTCTGATGGAACACACTTTTTTATCTTATTTTCTAGGTCAATTAATTGTTATAAAACTGCCAAAAAATTCTTACATTTTTAGCATATAATATTGATCTCGTTTGTTGGTTTTAATTTAGCTATTACAAAATCGGTATCCAAATAATCTTCTTGGAGACTTTCAAGCTCTCTCCGGTATTAGGGTTGTTTGACTTTAGAAAGCTTGCGAGAAAGACCCATATCGGGAAATAGGCAATGTACCTAGGGAGGATGGCACATTTACTGCCAATTTTCAAGAAAGCACGGAGCTACAATTTTTTTTTTAATTCAAAAATAGTTTATTTATTAATTGCTGAAAATACAACTAAGTAAAAAAAACAACAAATTATAAATTTGTTTTTTAATGTAATTTTAATTTATTAATTTAAGATAATTATTAAATGAATAAACAGCTATTTGCTACACACGGTCCTGATTCAACTTCCAGTATTACAGCGGATCGAATACAAGTACCTTACTTATCTTCGGAGGTAGATTGGCTACTTGCCGATCGGGTAATATACGAGAATAAAATAAACTGAGCACTCTCCTTATTGCCTCCATTTAAATCCTCAGGATCTGACGGCATCTATCCAGCACTATTTCAGTGGGGTCAGGAACAGTTATTGCCGTATCTGGTGAGAATGTTTAAAACGTCTTTGACGCTAAGGTACACCCCCAGGGCATGGAGAGAAGTCAGACTTGTGTTTCTTCCTAGACCAGGGTGGTTCGACTATACAACTCCCAAAGCTTACCGCCCTATTAGCCTATCACCCTTTTCGAAGGGCTGTGCGAAAGATATATAAGAGATGAAATGCTGATGTCTGTGAGTGCCTTCAAGCATCTAATAGACAGTGTTGTGCGGAGTTTGTGCGACTTCGTCTATTAATCGCAGATCGGCTAAACGTTTTTTTATAGCGTAAAAACGTTTGGTCGTAACTGCGTTATTGCGTATTGCGTAGTTGTTGACGATTTCACATACCCAAGTTTAACGGAAAAAAATTTTTGATGAAAAACGAGTGTGGTCTTTATTAAGGTCAGTTTATTGATTATTAATTTATTACTTGCAAATGTGCCTACGTCAATTTGAGCAGTACCTATATGCAAAATACAGGTGCAACTAACTCAGGTTAGGTACCTGCAATTTGAAACTCATGTTACATTTGTTACGCGTTGATACACTAGGATTAATAAACACTAATGGCGATTTGCAATTAACGTGCAATAAGCAGCCTTTAAAACTTGCCACACTCAATTTTTTCCGTCAAAGTTCGATGTGTGAAATCGTTCACAACTACGTGATAACGCAGTCACGACGAAACGCATTTACGCCGTAAAAAAAACGTTTCTACGATCTGCGATCAATGGACGAGGTCGCACAAACTCAGTCCCACAATAAACAATTTCCTTATAAAATTGCGAAATTTCCTCACTGAAATGTTTCACACCGCAGATCGTGTTGTTGTTATACGCTCCTCGCCTCACATGGATCAATATGGCAGATGAGAAGACCCGTATATCTAGAGCCTTACTGCTATCATCTCCACTGTGGAACCTTATTTTGGATAGTCTCATCATCCGGCTTAATAATGACCACCACTACACAATAGCCTACGCGGATGACTTCGTCATTCTGCGAACGGGTAAATTTTAACAATTGGTTTGCAGAATATTCCCTATCCATTAACCCCAAAAAGACTGAGATGATGCTATTCACCAAAAAGAGGAAATCTGTTCGGGCCCCCAAATTATCAGGAAACTCAATAAGTTATGCATCTGAAGTAAAAAACGTACATCTAGTAAGAACTTTGATAGCACACTAAATTGGAACTCTTATATTACAAAAAAAGTACAGAAAGCTGCATATATATCTTACGAGTAGCGCAACGTGCCGATATGGGGACGTTCTAGGCGTCTGAAGATGCAGTTGACATTCATGAGTCGCATCTGACTGTCGAGTAGATATTGTGTATATATAGCTTTAGGTAGTATGGGTCAATTCTAAATAGCATTTACCGTGATGGTATTAATAAAACAGAGTTAGGTCCGCACCTTCTTTTTATGCGCCAAACTGTCCAAGCCTCTAGTTATCTTTGGATTTTCTATAAGGCCTATGGCCTTGTTGTGGATAGAATCAAGCAACTTTGCTGTCTGTTTGGGCGCAAATATTTTTATGTGAGAGCAATACTCAACAGATGGATGAATCTTGGCATACAGCCTTTTCGTTTTAAAGAAAGCCTTAAGTTTTTGAGAAGCCGGTTTATTGCCGCTACAAGATCATATCAAGACATATTGCTTTCAACCTTCTAAACATCTAACAAGCGAACTGATGTAGACAGCGGCAAAACAAGCCTTAACATAATAAGGCTTAGGGTAACTTTTTTTGCAAATGCAGCATTCTCAGTCTTACCTGCGTTAAACTTAATCAGATTGCAATTATCTTTAAAATATTCACTTCAAAAATTAAAAAAAAAAAAAAAGTATCACTTCAGTTACCTGGCGACGCCTATAACACTGGATGTAGGCTGAAGTAATCTTGTAGGAAGACACCAATGTACTGTCATCAGCACAGCGATAAATTCGATTAGAAGTCTTATCGAGAAGGTCGTTGATATATAACAGGAAGAGAGTAGGAGATAAGATGCATTTCCGAGGGACACCAGCGTTAATTTGAAACCTCTGGATCGGTTCTCAAGGAAGCTTCTAAGCTAAAAATGAGAGTTGGTGGCAAACCACAAGAACATAGTTTATTTAAGATCAGATCCTATCGAATGGCTTTGAAATATCCAGAGCTATTGCACCGGATTCACAATATTTCTCGATAACGTCAATCCAAACATGTGTGACATAGGCCAACAGATATCGAATTAAAAAGTGGTTGAAAAGCCTTTGAGAACTTTTTAAAGATCTCTGTGATGGAAGACTATCTCCGACATCGAAGAAGCCTTTCTTGGCAAAGTTGCTGGCAATGGTGGTGTCTTGTTATGTGGGTATACGGTAGAGTTTGATGCGAACATTTGATACTACAAGCCTGCCTTTCACATTGCGGTCATTGCAATGGAACCATCATCCCCACTCAATGATGGAGTTATTGACCATCTTCAGAAACCTTGACCAACCTCTTTGCAACATGCTGCAGTAAAGTCTCTCTGTCTATTAGATATTTTGATTGACTCTCGCTATCTAAACTGGCTAATCGCGAAGTCCTCTGCTTAGCACCCCTCGTCATCAGTCCTCTTAGATTCGACAACCTATCATTATGGATTTCTGCACTTGAATAGTTTTTTTGCAGATTGTTGATTTTATCAGCAAGGTTGATGCCTTCTGTAGTGTGCATTGCTAAGGAGTTCGTAGTGAAGAAGAAATACTTTATAGAACTTTTGGTTGTTATTATAAACCACATAACATCGAACCCAGGGGATTCCTGATCTTTTGTGCGCTGGAAAGATATGCGGCGTCTAATGAAGAGGGAGAGTATAAATTTGTACCTAAATCGGGTCTGAAACTCGGATCCCGGATACAACATAAGAACTTGGTTTTTTCCGAGTTCACTTTTGTCTCTGCTAGAAGTAAAATGTAAGGTCTGTTTGTTTGTAGATATTAGGGCACGACGTTTACGTCCGTGTTCAGACCTCTTATATTGCATATAATTACTTTTAAATGTTTCACGTCTGATCTGGGGGCAGTGCCTACCGGAGATTTGAACAGAAGGCTACTTTAGCTCCGGAATACTTTGATTTTACATTAATTTTTAACTAAATCACTTTTTCTTATTAGCATATTCTACTTTTACCTTCTAGATTTACAGCCAGCTTATTGCTATTGAAAATAATTTTTACTTGGTAAGGAAAAATTAAATTTTTTTTCCTGCAAGCAGGAAAAAAATTAAATTTACTTTAGTAACCATGAGAAACGGGCACACATAAAACTTATTCGGAAATGCGTAAACCTTACAGGATCTATGCGAACAGCCCTATTTTAAGCCTTTAAGACTCAGTTAAATTTTCCGCCCCTGGACTTTGCGATACAATTTGAGTAATCTATGAGTAATCTAAAATCTGGTCCTGGATCGTACTGCAAGCTCCTTTCCTTTTCATTAGGAATGACTATGTGGTACCTGCAATAATCAACTATAAGGGCTTCGTAACATATATGGCAGGCAGAGAGGAGCGCCAGGGTTCGGCTCCTGAATAAACAACGAAGCTACTGCAGGCTTATGAAGCCTAATATAGCAGTAGGGTCTACTCACTAGGGGAGCTACTCTCATCCAAGCTGAAGTACTTTCTATCTTAAAATGCGAACGAGTATATAAAGTTCCTAGAGGAACTGCTAAAAGAGGGCTGCAGACTTTAGCTTGTCTGATCACTGAGATAATATTGGTAATGAGCAACCGGACTGCCTGGACTGAGATCTGCGAAACTACCGGTAGAGCTCAATCTTCAACTGACATAGCCAGATGTTAAGTATCACTAAAGAGTCTGCTCGTTAAATAAGACACTTTGGAGATAAACGAAAGTAGCGCTCGTGGCAGATCTTTTATCTGAAAACTGGCACTTAAGGCTCCACCTTCATATTCTGAGTATTGCAGTCAGGTTAAAGTGCCGTTAGTATTACGAGGAGAAAGAGGCTGCAGAACGCGTCATTGGGGAGTGCAAAGTACTTAGGCATGCTCAAATATCTGGGCAATACTTGCAGTTTGCTCAGTGACATAGCCAAGACCTCTGCACAACAGCTTCTCTGGCTACCCAGTGTCACCCAGTCAAAATTTAAGTTAATTGTAATTCTAGAAAGTTTTGTGGTAGCGTCTACTATACTTCAACAAGAAAAGTTTTAAGAAAAACAGATATATGAGATCTAGTATGTGTGCAAAATATCACAAAAATTCTGCCTATAGAAGGTACAGTTTCTTTAG
This sequence comes from Anthonomus grandis grandis, assembly GCF_022605725.1. Classification (NCBI taxonomy): domain Eukaryota; kingdom Metazoa; phylum Arthropoda; class Insecta; order Coleoptera; family Curculionidae; genus Anthonomus; species Anthonomus grandis. The sequence goes on from NC_065555.1 coordinate 26,030,376, forward strand.
GAATTCCATGAAGATAGAACACAGTTCTGTAGGTAATTAGTAGGCGGCGCTGATCTGACAAAAGCTCTCGTCAGTTTTAAAGAAAAATATACCTAATATGTAAATGTAATAAAATATAAACCTTTCGATTCCTATTTTATGACGTACTGTTAAAGATCTTTCATTTACTAATAATATAGCAATCTAATTGCTGAAGTCGATGTTAACTGGTTTTCCTGAATAGGGAATCAGGCAAAGGTGACCAAGAGAGATCTAGCAAGGTCGCCCGATCTTAGCCTGCTTTTTTGTGAAGTCTTTTAATTGTCTTTAAAAATCGCTCCTGAACACATTAAAATTCCTACTGAACTAATAAATGTAGAGCAAATACACCAGGGTGTTTTTAAAATGTTTATTAAGAATTTAATTTTATTAATAATAATGATAGTTTTTTGTTAACATGACTTTTGAAACAAATTGAGGATCAACCACCAGACAATGTTGAAAAAGCTAAAAACAATATATCCATCCTCACAAGAGACAGAAGACCACAAATCAGGAAAAACCATCATAAATATATCGAACAGTACTCTTACTGCCCCGGAAGAAAAAGTATTTAGCCGAAGACTAAACTTTGCAGTATCCACCAAAATCCAGCTTCTGGATGTAATTTCTTCAATCTCCGTTCAGCTACCCCGCTCAGTCGCTAAGATATGAGGTTAGAAACACTCTGGACCAGCTGAACAGGCAGAAAATTAATAAAAATATTGGCAGAGAGGAAGAGAGAGCGCTGAAAGATCTGAGGAAGGGCAAAACCATTAAAATTCTACCAGCGGATAAGGGTACTGCGACAGTTATAATGGACGTGAATACCTACGAGACCAAAATCGAAGAGGTTCTACAGAAAGGAAAATACAGGTTGTTATCAAAAGATCTAACGGCGACTATTGAAGGAAGAGTGTACAGAACACTAAAGAACTATTCTTTTTCTTAACGGACGCCATACGTACAAGACTTACCTCACATGACAGTAAACCTTCACATCTTTATGGACTACCGAAGGTTCACAAGGAATTGATGTCACTGCGACCCATTACTAGCTCAAGGGATTCAGCAACGTCAGAACTTTTTAGGTTCCTTTTAAAAATAATCAAACCACTCCAAGAGAATACTGATTCATACGTTAAGAACTCCAGTCATTTTGTAAATCTACTTCGACCTATCAACATCGGACCAGAGAATAGAATGGTTAGCTTTGACGTGGAAAGTCTTTACACCAATGTCCCGATTGGAGATTCCCTGAAGATTATCCAGGATAAACTGAGCAACCACACGTCACTTCAGTCTCGAACCAAGCTTTCGCTCGGAGAAGTGATGAAACTTTTGGAGGTCTGTCTACGTAATTCCTTTTTTCAGGTGAAAGATTTTACAAAAGATTTAAAGGTTTTACGCTCAGGATGAGGGTCTGCCTATGGGATCATCACTGTCTCCGGTGGTAGCCAATATATATATGGAATAGTTTGAGGAACAGGTAATCAGCACCTCACGACAGAAGCGAAAGATGTGGCTGCGATACGTTGATAATACATTTATCATCTGGGCTAAAGGGAAAGACAAACTTCAGGGCTTCTTGCACCACTTGAACAACATGGTGCCAAGTATCAAATTCACCATGGAGATGGAGAAATTCGAGGCTGCCATTCTTAAATATTCTTGTCAAGAATACAAATGGCATTATAAGAACGTCTGTGTATCGAAAACCCACACATACTGGACAATACCTACACTTTCATTCCAATCACGCTAGTTCGACTAAAGTTGGAATCATCAGGTCTCTGTACAACCGAGCTGTAACCATCTGCAATAACGATGCAGACTTCAAGGCGGAAGTAGCACTTCTTACTAAAGATCTGCAGCAGAATAGCTATCCCAAAAAACTTATGCAGAAAACTATCCAGAGGTCGATGGTGAAGGAAACCAGAACCAAGCAAGAGGATGAATCAACTGGGCTTCTCGCAATCCCCTATATAAAAGGTACATCCGAAAAAATCCGACGAATTGCTAAGAAGTTTAATCTAAAAACCGCCTTTAGATCTAGCAATACAATAAGAAGTTCTTTTTCCAAAACAAAGCCAGAATCTACAGCAGACACCAATAACTGCATCTACCAGATTTTTGTGAGTGTGGGGACTCATATGTTGGCGAAACCAAAAGACCTTTGGCAGTTAGGACCAAGGAACATCGCAAATGGACGAGTACTGGAGAAGTAGCCAGATCAGGCATTGCTGAACATGCTTGGACAAACGGCCATAACATTCACTGGCCTGAAACAACAATCCTAAGTAAGGATGCTGGCTACATAACGCAAAACCAGGGTGTCTTTAGCCAACCCAGTGTGGATGTTCCTAACATATGGAGACCTCTTCTAGCAGATGCTCTCTTCACGCATCATCAGAATTCACGCCCCATTGACCCTATCAATCATATATAAGCCTGCAGAATAGGAAATTGCTTTAGTTTACACTTGATAACGGTCGGAGATACTTACCGACCGAAACGTCGTGTTGTACGAAAACAAAGACAATATCAGTCCGACTACCTGTTTCTAAAAGTAATGTTGCTCTATTTACCTCTGTACTTTGAGCGATATCATTTTCTGCTATAACACCTTGTATTTAATTTGCAGCATTCCTTGTCCGCTATGGTGACCTTTAGTTATCAGGAGTTGGAATCTATGTTGTGGAAGTGTGCGATAACTATCATTGATTCAGATGACAAGATTACAGGGGTATTATTAACATATTTAGCAACCAAGTCAAAGCGATAGAAAATACTAAAAATATAAAGTCAGATATGGACAGGGGTACTATGAGCCGAAACCTAGCCCATAGAAAAGAGAGACCTCATTACTCGTATCTCGAAGTAACTTAAACCATGAATCAAGTGTACCAAAATCATAGAAAGACTGGAATACCATGCTGATACTATCAAGAAAAAAAGCCGAACCCTCACAACATTGCACTGTGTATAACTCCATTGTTCTATACAGTTATACTATTTTTATATCTCTAAATTATTTAACATGTGCATTACATCTAGAGTCGTTTTACCACTTTACTCATTAGGCCCATTAAAACTCTTTGCATTTTAATATATTTTTGAACTTTTATTTTAGTATCTTAACATGTTGGTAATATATAATACCACTAAATACATATAAAACATAGAGTAAGCTTAAAATATCATTTAGCTATCTTATTCATTGATATCAATTATATGGATTAAAAACGTCCAAGATCACAGGTCCAGGTAGTATTAGGAGCTTCATGACGTGATATGATCTTAACAAGTTGTTATGATTTATTAAGAATTTCATAGGGTTTGAAGTTCTTAGTGGTGATACACACACTGACGTAAATCTACTAATATTTGTTAATTATTTTTCGGAAGTACTGGATCTTTCTGATGAGGTTCATGTAACATATTTGTAGAGCTTTCACAGTTTTAATCATGTTTCATCCAATTTTCATATGGAAATTATTGAGGAACTATGTTAAACATTTGTTTTATAGCTTGAGTTTGATATTTTATTTCTCAGTGACTTTATTTAGTTCTGCTTTTAATGAATGTATTTGGCAATGACATTCGAATATTTGTTCCCTTACAAGTTTTTCGTTTGCTTTGTGGATGTAACTACTAAACTAGATTGCATGCTAATTTAAAAAGATTAGAGGTAGATTTTATAAATTGACGGTTCTTCTCTGGTAAAGGTAGTCTCTATTGCTGATATTGAAATTTCATATGATTTCTCATTTATTAAGAGATATGCTTATTTTATGAATCTCAAGTAGTAGTCCCATCAGTAGGCAAATATATGATATGCTGACTATATAAATTTTAAATTATGTATGGTTCTTCTGTATTGAACCTGGTCTATATAATATCCATTGAATGTAATAGATACAAAGAAAGTTTTAGCTTCTGGTTTTATTAATATTATTTCAAAATCTAATATAGTCCTTCTTTTCTATCAATATGATCTTATTCATGTGATATTTTTTTTCAATTAAAAATAAAAGAAATGAATGAAAAAGGTTGTGAACTTTTTAAGTCAATTGCCTATCAATTCTATCTTTAATTTGGAGCTTACAAGATAAATGAAATTTAACCAAGGTTTGAATATGTTTAAGGTCTATTAAACTAAAGAATTCATAGAAGTATTAACATAATAAATCATAAATCAATTCTGAACACTATTGACTATTTCTTCAAAGTACTTATGTTGATAATAATTATATTTTAATGTTATTCATTATTCCAATAAATGTTTTTTAAAGAGTCTAAATCTGTTGTATTTTTTCCTTCCAAACAGAGGAAGTAATCCTAGCTGAAGAGCGTACAACGGAAGAAGAAAAGATGCATATAATGGAAGCACGACGACGAGCAGCCAAAAAGAAAAAGCTTAAGAAAATTGGTAAAAGCAAGAGTACCGATACAGAAGAAGAGCAGGAAGAGGAAGACATCGCTGATGATGGTAAGAATAACGTTTTTAAAATGGATTAACTTATATAGGTTAAGAGTTATTTTTTAATTATTTATTTTATTTATTTATTACAACGGTTACAACTAAAAAATGTTAGCAAAACTTTTAATAAAGATAGTATAAAATATAGTTGGCAATTACCAGTAACAGGTGAATAGGTGAATCAAACTTAGTGAAGAATCTTATTTTTTAAAATAATATCTTAAAGTAAAATAAACTAAGCAAATCTTTACAAACCATCCCTGTAACAATTCTAAGCCCAAAAATAGTGATTATCATCATGGTAGTTATAAAGTAAACATTGTTCATAACCATATGAGCGGAGAAACATGTTCTGTACAGCATCTACTACTGTTGCGATTTGTTTTATATTTATTAATTTAATTAATTGACGCGCCCTCGTATATACTCAGTTTTCCTATACGATTGCCTTATATGGGTATTTCAGCCCCACTGTGTCGCTCCTCTGTTCGCGATTCTTAAAAGTCTATTTTTAGAATAGTTTTATCTTTGATGCCGCCAGGCAAAAGACGATCACGCCGATCGGTGCGAATTGCGAAACTCGAAAGACTACACAACGGACTTTCATCCCGATTGTACGTTTTTAAGATACAAATGTATGGTAAACCGTTGATTGAATATTTGGGAAGATACGCAACCTTATGGGCTAAAGCGTGACCGCAAATATGCGTGAAAAATAGATGGCGATTCTCTCCAGTATGCGCGAAAATAATTTCGTCCGTCGCTTCTCATTAGTAATAGTGTTGTAAAAATCCGGATTAATTCAATATCCGGACAATATTGATTCGGATGAATTGAAAATTCGGTTTTTTCATCCGGATTAATTCATCCGCTCGATGTCTCGCCCGTTCGGCAAATTATGCCATGTTTCGGCCTTCGGGCTCGATGCTCGACCGTCCGATAAACGTTTTTTATAGCTTTTTTTCGAATATAAGGTATGAATTATGCAACCCATTAGACATTTCGTTTTTACGGATATCTACATGATGTTAAAACTAAAATAACTGATTATGTATGTAATAAATCAAGTGTATTTTAAACGATACAAAATATCAATATAAAAATGCTTTACAAATACAAAATACAAAAAAGTTTGGGCGTTCTCGTATTGTCTCTTATGTTTATAAATAAGTACAATAAGAATAGATAAAGCAATATTTACACAAGGCCCTGCGACGATATTGCCGATTGCCGGGTTATTTGTCCGGACGATTTAATTCGGATTCTCTTAGCCGGTGGAACGTGGAACTTCGTGTCACTTCGTGAGCCTCGTACAAGCTTTTATTTAATTGTCGATCGAACGGGCGGCGTGTATCCGGACGATTTAGATATCCGGATTGATTCGGAATAATTTGATATTCGGATTGAACGGACGATTCATCCGGACTCTTCGCATCACTAATTAGTAATCGGCCGATCATCCGAGTCGTGTGGGAGAGTTTTTGCACAGGTTCGTGTTTGCCGTATTGCAATTTGGTAGTTGTTAAAAATTTTTCTTGAATATCATAATCACAAATAGATAGATATATGTAAATGTGTTTAGTTTGTGAGACGATGGCTCCTTTAGGCAAAATTAATCAGTGTGCGTATATTAATTAAGACTTTGATTTATAACAACCTAATATGGGAATCTCAAAATCTTATTAGAAAATCTTTAAAAAAATCTAATTATAAACCTCACAGAAAATTATCTATTTTATTTACAAAAATCAATCCGAACTCTTAAAAATACTGTCTCTTCATGTCTATGAGAGCCATTTTCTCTTTTTCTTTTTTTTACTTTAAGAAAATTTTAAATCAATATATTATGTTTATGGTCTTTAGTGTTTTAAGTATTTTCAATAATTGTTTTCATGATGAAATTCATTCATGAAAAAGATAAGAATAAAGCCTAAAAAGCCTTTAAAGTTATTGAGAAACTGGTTATAGTACGAATGGTAGCTTTCCTAATAAAAAAAATAACATATTAAATGAATGTCGAGTAATGTTTTCATTCCTGGAGAGATTATATTTGAGCTTGAAGAAGGTCACTTTGCTGCAGCGGTATTCTGCGACTTCTCTAAAGACTTTGACTGTGTCAACCATGGAAATTGCTCGATAAGCTTTCTAGATATGGGCTTAGGGGAGTTGCTCTAGAATGGTTAAAATTTTGTTTTGTTAGACAGAAAAAAGTTTGTTTGGCCAAATGGCAGTTTGTCTGAACTTTCTGTAGTAAGCAGGGTTCGTTTCTCGGTCCTATTTTATTTCTATTGTATATAAATGACCTGGCGTTTCTCCAGATAAGAGGATTCTTCACTATTTTTGCAGATGACACCACTATCTTATGGGCAGACAATAATAAAAGCACATTAACAAAAACAATTTCTAAAGATTTATTAATGATTAAACAGTGATTTGATGCTAATTTGTTGTCTTTAAACATAGATAAGACTAAATTGTTAAGTTTTTATGTTCAGAGCAGTTCATGATTCACAAGAAAGAATTGGAAGTGAATAATTTTAACAGATTTCTTCGAATTGTTATCGATCATAAACGTAAGTTTTATGGAGATATGTCAGGAGGCAAAAACTGGCTAGACGATGTTATGCTGTTAGAGTGGTTTTAAATGAACTGAGATTGATATCTGCAAAAACGGTCTATTTTTTTTTGTCGAAAGTTGGAACTTACTTTCATACAAAAATACCTACAGTATAGAATAACATTTTGGAGTTGCATTAGTAAACGGCTTTTTGACTCGATGTTTGTTTTTAAAAAACGAGCCATTAAATATATGTGTCATAAATCTCCACAGGACATGCAGACCCCTATTTAAAGATACTTTCCTTGTGTTGCTTGTTTATTGTTGAGTCTGCTTGCCTAATATATAAAAAATATAAATTGTATCTTCAAAATAATGGCTCCTTAAAACGTTATAATATCAGAAAAGGATACAATATTCCAATGCCCATCCCGAAAAGTGAACTAAGAATTTTCTTATTTACTTGAGCATAAAAATTTTTAATCATTTTCCAAATGTCATAAAAGTCTCTAGAAGTTCTCCTCGCTTTAAAAAGTTCTTAACGAAACTTCTTAAAAGCAAGTATTTTTATAGCATTAGAATTTTTTTAAGATAGTTAGGAACAGGCCAATCGTATATAATTAGTTTTTAGTAAAGATGTAAAGGTTAGAATTTGTGATGTTACTCTAAAAAATTTTTAAGTCGTCTTGCTTTGAAATTGAAAATACATTTTGTGTTTATACTAGTATGTTGAACCCACTATTGTGTATTGTTTTTAAATTATGTGTTAGTAATATGTCGATTAATGTGCCTATTTTATATCATAGAAGTACCATGTCAACAAGTAGGTATCATGTATTTATGAATAAAGTATGTTTTGAATTTTTTGAAATTCGAAATTGTATTTAAAAGAGAGAGAGGTATATAATATTTAATAGGGATGATTCCAACTACTCACTAGAAATTACCTCGTTGAAAAAGTAATTCTTGTTGTAAAAGGGTTATTCAAAACTGCAAGTGGCCAACATGGAGTCGACAAGAAGAAAAAAAGTTGATTATGACTCTCTAAAGAAGGATTTAAGAGTTATTAAACGTCGTATTTAAAAGTTAAAGATGTTAACTTGTAAAAGAGAGAAAGCGTTTACAACAATGTATAAATGATTTTATTTTATATTTTCAAATAACGCCAGAAAAAAATAAAAAAACCATTTTGCCAAATTTCACCTTTTTCCTGAATATTAGGAAGTATTTGGCATTTTTCCAATTTTTAGATTGCATTTATTCAATCATTGCATTTATATTGCGCAACTTTCGCCTAATTAAACCATTTATTGCTCATCCTTATTTTGGACATCCTGTATAACCGCGATGAGACCCTTCATACTGTTAAACAAAATATTTGGTTTTTTTTCTTATTAACTTTTTCTAGTTTTAAGAATTAGTAATTAAGTGTTTCCCTGTATTGCAAATTAAAGTGTGGCCTATTTTCGATATTTTATAGTGTTGTTACACCCTTATTCAAAACATTTCAACCCTTATTCAAACATTCATACATTACTTAACCACCACATTTATCTATAACTATCTTTATAGTTATTTATGCGAGATCACAGCGCATTTAAATATCGGCAATAACAAAATAAATAAAAGCGCTGTTATCATCATCGCCCTTGTCTTAAAAAAATAACAAAACGGCCGGGCGGCCAAAGATTCCCGCGTCGTTAAACTGCAAATGGTCAATATAGCGCCGACAAAGAAAAACAAAGTTGATGATGGCTCTTTAAAGACAGAACGTCGTATTTTAAATTTTAAAGGTGTCATCGTATAGGCGAGAAAAAGTGGTCACAATAATTTATTCATTTAATAAATACTTTTGTCATATATTTTGAAATAACGCCAGAAAAAAATAAAATGATTTTGCCAAATTTCAGTTTTTTGCAAAATTTAGGAAGTATTTAGATTTTATTATAAAAGGACACTATATTGCTCAACTTTCCTCTAATTATTCCACCTCTATTGACGTCCTGTATAACCGTGATGCGGGGTCTTTAAACAAAATGTTTTTTTTTTGTTACTAGGTATCTTTTTATAGTTTTAAGTATAGTTGTAACAACTGGTAATTGAGAATTTTCCTGTGTCGCTTAAAACTTAAAATGTGGCCTATTTTCAATTTCTATTAACATCCTCACTCACAACCCCTTACTTTACAGATGTCACTACGCTGCAAATTTTTGTTAGCTATGGAATCACATGACAAAATGGGTTACTTTTTACAAAAAATTATTGATCAAGAAGTTATATTATGATCGGTATTAAGTCTTATGAATGATTTCAATTATTCTTTATAATATTTACGTGAAACCTACTTATATCTTAAAATTTGTTCCACATATTTTTTGTATATTAGTTTTTAGTTAATTAAGTGCAACGGGCTTTTTATTTAAAAACTTGACCCTCTTGAACACAAAATGAAGGAAACAATGTTTGTTGGAATTATAACTTGTATTAAACTTTGTTGGTAATTTTCTAAAAATAGCTTTTTATATATATTTTTGTATTAATTTTTGTCTCAAAAACATATTTTGGTAAGTAATTATTTGTTTATAAAATTTAACTTTTAAGAAATTTCAATATGCCTCCACCCTTAAGTATATCACTTATCACTTGACCACCACATAAATGACACCGTGTTGTATGTTCAAAAAAAATAATAAAAACATAATTGGCAGCATCATCCCATATCTTAAAAAAATATCCAACACGGCCGCGTAACCGGAGATTCCAGCGTCGTTGAAAACCTGACCCAAAGAAGCCAAAAGCCAAGTCCACACAGCTAAAATAAATCGTTCCTAGATATGACGCTTCGCGGCAGCACCAGACGGTGCACGAAACTGAACGGCAATCCGATAGTCGACCGGGTACACTTTTTAACACAGGATTGCGTATCTTCCCAAATATTCAATCAACGGGTAAACGTTTAAGTAGTGATTAATGGGAATAAGTTAAAAGTTATATGTTTTTTTTTGTAATTCAACGTTTTTAATTAAGTTCTCCGGTCCATAAAAATTGTATATTTTTATAATATTAATTTGAAAGTTAAGAAAGTGTGTATTATTTATGCAAACAAGGTATGCGGGAAAAATATTCAGTGGTCCTTCGAATTTGGGAAAAAACTAAAAGAACCAGCTGGCACAGTTGCTAACTGTGCTAACTGTGCCAGCTCTGATTCTAAAAGAAAATCGAGGAATTTACTGGTAAACATTCTAAAGCTGATCTAACCCCTCACTGAAGAATCTAAATCTGTTACGAGCTATATAGCTTACAGGATAAACCCGATACAATCTCTTTTGATAAATCCCAGGGTTCTTTATCTTTTTTTTTTAGTTAGTTTGCTGTCCATGAGTCACTTAATTTTAAAAATCAAGTTAATTCTGCTATCGTTCTCATATGTCGAATCAATCGGTCACGCACCAATTGTCTTTTTAACTTCCTCATTACCATTTTTAGTCCACATTAGCTTGCAGTTCAGCTATATGTCTAAGTACTTCACCTCCTGCTTATTTGTAGAGTTTTCGTATACAGTACGAGAGGCCTAGTTTTGTAAGATTTATCTTTTTTGCGGAAAATTAGTTCTGGCTTAGGGCATTATTTTTACGCAACATGTATTTCCACGAATTCGAAGTGCCATCTATCGCATCTTATTCCACATGACCGATAGGCAAGTGCTTTGTGGGCACCTACCACTTACTTTGATCTCCGTCCGGTAAACTACTAGGGCTGATCTGGTAGTCCTTTCTCTCAGCTCTAATCTGGTCAAAAAACTGGTATGTTCCTCGTCTATAGGCAACACCCACTCAAAGACAAGGCCTTAGTGCTTGGCGCGTGACGTCATCGATGTGGGCCACCGATTTTTAAAAACCAAGGGATTTCATATGCTAATATCTCAATATTTGGCTTATTTTAAAAAATGCTAGGAATAGAAAAGAGTTCAGGAAACATTCAAAGGTATGTTTTAGTTCTGGTTGAATGTCAGGTTAAATATTATGGTGTAATATTAAATGCAGACTCCCAACTCCCCTACATCTGCGCCAAAATTCAACATATGTATTTAGGTATTTATAATAATTTTTTTATACCATCAAGTAGTAAAAAATGTTATTATATACACATAAATACATATATTGAACTATTCCACACCTTGTCATAATTAAGAAAATTTGAAAAAAACTGTCATAATCAGGAATGTCATATTAATTAGAATCATTTAAAGTAAATCAATTGGATAAATAACTAAATTAATTACCTAGGACCTACATAGTCTTTAGATTCAAATATATATTTTATATGTTTTTTTGTAAGTAGACTATTTAAAGTTAAGATAAACTTGATAAAGAACTATTATATTTTAATTAGTAGTGTTAGTGGTTGGTATATTATATAGTCTACTTCGTTAGGGTATCCACTTTTTTTTTTTTTCATTTTTTTTTTTTTTTAATTGATCATTATTCTTAGTGCAATAATTTTTTAAAAGTGTATTGGATATACTTTTAATAATTATCTTTAAAACATCTATTGTATTATGACTAGTGCATCCATCAAAATGTAATACATGTTTTGTGCAATAGAATATTTCAAAATTAACTGACACATGAACTGTCTTTTGTTATAGGTTTGTAAAAATATATCCTCAAATTCATTTATTAATCTGTTAAAAATTATGTAAGTCAAAGATACAATATTTACAACTTGGTCTTGGGGATATAGCAGTCCTCCACGATTTAATTTATTAATTAGGTCAAAATTGTCTTCAACTATAAATTGCTCATTATATACCAGTTTTCCTTTACAACTGTCACATTTTAGCTTTTTGATTGTAACATAGCAACAATAACCACCTAAATATGTAATTAATGGCAATATGTCCTCGATGCTCTGAAAATGATCATAATTTACTGAAATTAGAGACAACAAGGTTTGAATTTGGGAAAAGTCTTCTGGAGAGCAATTATCATCTAGGTCATAATCGGGAAGCTCATAGAACTTATTAATATTAATAGGGCCAAAACTGCGAGACTGAAGTGTTAATATAGATTGAATTCTAAGTCTCTTTTCTGTCTCATATAACTGTCGTACAGACATGTGATAATGACCGCCTGCCATTTGTCTATATTTACCAAACCTATCTTCAAGAGGATCTGTTTGGAATTTCCCTAAAAGAACATAATTCATGTTAAGTTCCGTAAAACAGAATTTGGTAATTTCGAGCAGTCCATAAACAGTATGGCTGAAAGCAGTTCTTGTTTGTCGAGTAAGAGTTTTAGAAAAATTACTAGGTTGCCAAGTATCAAGCCAGCTTAATAATTTTTCTAAGAATTCAATCTTGGGATCTATGTCACTATCAGTGAGTGGTTTTTTAACAATTGGTTCTTGAAATATGTCTCGTTTATGTTTGCCTTTGAATGGGGTTTTGACATTCACAATTTTCCACCATGTTGTTATGTGGACAAAATCAGCAGTATCTTCAGAAAATGGTATACGGCTACCAAAATGCCTTAATGCTTCTACTACGAAAGAATTAAAAATTTTTAAAGAGAGTTTAACATTCTGTCTTTCTAAAGATGAGGGAAACAATGCTTTTTGGTTTAAAGAATAGCCAAACTTTAAAAGCTTATCATACTCCAGTTCATGTAATTTTTTAATTGCAGAAAAAGAAGCACTTTTTTTCAAAAGTGTCAAAATCAGGAAAATAAAATTTTTGGTCTGGTTTAGAGTTAAGCCAATTATTAAATACACATTTAAGTAAGTGAACTGTATCAAATAGGTAAAATAATGGTCTCTGATTATCTATGGGATGAGGATAAACAATGCTAAGTTGGTCTGTAGTTGAAAAATGACTCATGGCTTTCCAGTTAATGGCATTATTATCACTTATAACAGAAAAAACTATGTACCCAATCTCCTCTAAATTTTCAATAATTGTCTTAATAAAATTATGAAGTATGTCTGATGTAATTTTGGAGATGGGAGCTATGTGAACTACTTCCTTAAAGCTGGAACACACACTTGTAATCATAAAAGTAAATGCCGAGGAAGCTAGAGACTTATTATTGACTGATGTTCCAGTGATATTACTACCTTTATAGTCCATGTAAGGGTCAATATGAATTTCATCAAAAAGTAGTGTCACAAATCTCTTATTATCCTTTAGTAAACTAAACACATTTCAGGCATAAGTTAAAAACATTTTTTTTATCTATGTGGGGATCGGTCATGTGTTTGTTACAAATACCCATTATAGTTTGAGGATGTGGTAAAATTAGGGATCCATAATCTCTTAAATACTTGTACGCATGAGGACTAATAGTATAGATTATAGAAGTCAAAATTATTGTACTACTTGAATATCTGTACCTTTCCTTTGCAGTTGTAAGCAAAGCTAATTGTTCACAAATAAAATCTAAAGAATGCACTATTTTGTTGTCTTCAATGTTTTTAAAACTTTTTAGTATGTTTGACACAAAATCAAACACACGTTTCATTTTATTTATGTCATTTGATGGTTTGACATGATCGAGAATAGTATTGCCAAGGGTATTGGTAGCAGTATTTGGATTTAAGTCACAGTCGGGGTTGTCATTATTGGTAACATTTTCCTCCAAAGGCAGGGTAATAATAGTAAGGTCTATTGCTTCAAGTATTGCATATAAATCATCTAAACTATGGGAAGTATATGGAGTTTTAAATTTTGATGTTAAAACACAAACTGGCTAGCTATATAAAAAAGTTTCAACATTTAAATTAAAATTAAAAACAATTGCCCAATTAATGCATGGACCAGGTGTGTATTCAATTTTAAAAATTGTTAGCTTTTTGCTGTCTTGAGACTCACTGTGAGCAGTAAACCAATCTTTCGGTAGTTTAAAAGCAGAAAATTTTTCAATAAACTCTTCAAAACTGTCAAAATTATTTTGTTTCTCATGCTCGCCAAAGTCAATTTTGCTTAATTCAAGGGCTTTTGCTAAATTCAACTCGTCAATATTTTTAAACCTTTCATCTTTACTTGGCCGTATTTTTATAATTTTTGACAAATAACTAGGGCAATTTAAAAAAATAGATGGTGTACAGTCTTCTTTTAGCCGTGGTTTTAGTAATTCTATTGTAAAAATTTTACCTGTGTTGAAATCTTGAACTTGAGTACTCTTTATTATACTACCTTCAGGAAAATGAGCTTCACATACTTTGGTGTTGTTTGTGGGCTCAAAGTCATCTCTGTGTATGGCTTTTACCCATTTTCGCCTTAGATTTATATCCTTAGGAAAACCGAAGACATGCACTTTAGGTCCGTTTTTATAGTTTCCGTTACAACCCGGAACACAACACTTTTGAGGCATATTTACACTCTAATATTAACTACAAGCCGAACTAGGAGAAAAATATTAAATTAAACACGAACTGAAGTATTAAAGTCTGATATAAACAAATAAAACCGCGCCGCCGCCCGGCCGGCGCGCCGGAGACCCGGTTTTTCCGAGGATTTTTCTAGTCCGAAAGTACGATTTTGCGATTTAAAAGTACGCGAAGAGTTTACATAAATATAACATACGCGTTTCGCGGAAATAAACAGTTCCGATTTTAGAAAAAAACACAAAAATGAGCTATGTTTACTGCGGATCTCGTCATAAATACCGACAACTGCAGAACATAAATATAAACAACCTAACCTCTCGTTTCATCAGGTGGCAAAACTAGTAGATGCGCCGCTGTCAGATTTATATAGAAAGAACTCCTATTGGCAAGTAACAAGGTATTAGATAAATGATAAAATTTGAAAAAATAGGAAGTTTAAATTATGAAAAGAGAAATAAGGATGCACTCTTTTTTTTAACTAAATTGTAAAGTAAGAGCAGTTAAAGATATAGATTTAATTATTTTAAGATAGTAATAGAGCATCCTAATGTTCACGGCAATCTGCAAAGTCTGGCAGCCTTCCGTGGACGAACAACGGCAGCGTCAACAGCCGAATTCACCTGAAAATCAACCAGAAGTGCATGGCCCAAATGCGTGACGTCACGAGCAAAATTTTTTGGAGCGCTTTGTCCTTTTGTAGAGGTGATCCTACTTAAATGATTTTTTTTTAAATTTTGAAACGCATCTCTTTGCGGACATATTGCAATAGAAAAAAAATTAAGTAGTGTTTTTTTTTGTTTATCAAAAAATTTTAAAAATGTGCTGGTCACCGTTTATTGAGACTTTTTTCAGCAATCGAAAAGCTTTTTTATTTAAAGGAATTTTACCATACAGTCTGCAAAGAAAATATAGCAGACACATAAAAAAGTAAAAAAAAAAACTGCAACCATTTATCTCTAATAGATCTTGAGTTATCGATTTTTCAATTCGGGGTTCCAATCGCAGGAACACTTTCGAGGTTTTCCCGCGGCAACTTTCTACTAACCGCACGCACTGCAAGTACGCTTTACTAGGTATTTATTATATTGAAATTTTTAATTTGAAATACCTATTTATTTGAACAGTTGATACCCCAAAATTTGAAATTCGAAAAATTGGCATGCACAATATTTTTAAATGCGTCTACTAGTAGTATACAAATAAACCGGCGCGGCATCCCGGCAATCCTGCGCACGCCGTTTCGTTGAGATTAGTGGCGAGTCGGAAAAACATAAATGTGCTTTTTTAGTTTTTCAAAGACGCTAGCCCTTTTATGTTAGTTGTTTTTATGACTTCTTGCGTTGTTTTACGAAAATAATATTAAAAATAAGAATCAAAGACGATTAATGTGCGCATATAGTATATAGTGAGTGGTTGTGTTTTAGTTAGTATAATATAGTGAATGAGTAGTTCTAAACATTGAAGAGATGGACGTGAAATGTATTTTTTGTGGCAAATCTGTAGACCAAGGCGATAGTTTGGTAGTTCAGAATCCTACCAAAACCGGCCTGGAGACAATACTTCAGACATCAGAAAAAAGAAAGGACACTTGCGGGAAAAAATTATTGGAAATGAAAAAGGAGATAGAAGGAAGCAATCGCATATAGTGCAAAATATATTCTCCTCCTTTTGTACAAAAATAAAAAGGCCAATATCAAAAACCTGAATGATTTGAGACTGTTCATGGCAACTACGACTAACCAAACAGCTGCGGAGCTTCCTCCAACTGATGAGGCATTTAAGCAGCATTTGAAAAGGTAGGTAGAAATTTATTAATTACAACATCCTAGCTATTTCATAAAATCGTATATTTCAGGTGCATTTACCAAATAAAAATTTGGTACACTAGCCATCTGGCCGAGCCCGCTTCTGAAGATCCTGGCGATTATGGTTGGAACAATGTGGACAACAATTGGACTCCTATATTAACCACGAAAAAACCTGTACCGGAAAATCTTCGAAGTGCTCTATCAATTTGCTGTTCCGACAGAGGCTGCACCACCCGAAGTGTTTATGTAACGAGTGCCTTTTATTTATGGAGAAAAGTTTTACATGCAGCAAATGCATGGGAGCAAACCGTTCATAAGAACTACCCTCATTTCGATTTATCCTCAGAACGCGACTCCGACTATTTTTTTTTTCATTTTCTTAGAATTTGTTTCCCTTGTCAATCTTATTTTCTGCCTTTTATTTAATCCAAATCCTAATTAAAATCGTATTACATCGAAATCACTAACCGGCACGTCAGACAGAAACGTACTACAGTAAACTGAACAGACTGTTACAGCAGTAAAAAGTGCAGTTAAATTAAGCACAGTGTAATAAAGTACAGTTAGTAAAAAGAAGAAATTGTCTGTGACTACAACCCGCGGTGAGTGGAATAAATCCCTTTTCAGTTGGCGCGCGATCACTTGCGATTTGAGCTTCGAATTCAAAAATCGATAACTCAAAATCTGTTAGAGATAAATGGTTGCAATTTTATTTAAAACTTTTTTAATGTGTCTGCTACATTTTCTTCGCAGACTATATGGTAAAATTCCTTTAAATAAAAAAAATTTTTGATTGCTGAAAAAAGTATCTCCATAAACGGTGACCAGCACATTTTTTAAATTTTTTGAATAACAAAAAAAAACACTACCTCAATTTTTTCTATTGCAATATGTGTGCAAAGTAATGCGTTAAAAAATTTAAAAAAAATCATTTTAGTAGCTAGAGCGGTTTTTGAGATTTTTTGCGAGTTATGTGTCAAAAAGTTGAGTTTCTAAATTATCGCGATTCTTGAAGTTTTTTCAATATATAAAAAATCGGGACACCTTAGCGATGTCGTAGAACTCTGTTTCAGATACCCAGTAATATTCCTAATAATTTAGTATAGGACTTATCTGGTTATACCTCGAAAAAAAAAACGCGAGAATTCGAGCCGGTTTTTACTCCGCTATTACTATTGAGGGTCCTCTCTACTTTTTCCACAACAGCGTTTATAGCAGTCTTAGTCGACTGTTGTATGTATGTTGATTCTCACACAGTAGTTGTTCTTTTAGAATTACCTCTTGAACCAGTTGAATTACCAGTTGAACACTTGTCCATCCTCTCCAGGATCTTCATTAGAAAGAATGTTCCACTAATAAGGCTATATGATTTTGCTAAGTAACTGCAGTCCCTTCTTGAAACGTTGTCTAGAAAAATTGCCATCAGTTGGGAAAATGTTACTTCAAGGTGTGACAGTAACATCATTGGGATGGTTTGATCTGAACCAACTGCATTATATGAACAAAATTCACTAAGTGCGCATTTGATAGCGTTATCGGTCACTATTTGTCCAGCCAATTCTGAATCATATTTTTAATCATTTTTAGAAAGATCTCTAATCAGATAGTTCTCTTATGAGAAGTTTGGTATAAGAAGATGTAGTGTCTGCTTTTTTGTACTTTTGTGTCTTTTGTTTATTATGACCTAATTTTAATGAATCTAGTTTAGGTCTTTCTGAGCTCAGAACTTTCACCAGATTGTCTTACCAGAGTCAGCTCAATATTCGACTATAAAGTTCTTTTTAAATGATTTAATAAATATTTGTTCATTTATTTAAGTTTACAACAACAAAGAACTCAAAAAAATATTTTACACATTGGTAGCGATAACAAAGCAAGCAAATATGTCAATGGTAATGCAACATTTATACATTTTCTAAATCTAACCTGTTCAATTGATTTTTAAAGCCACACGAATATCTATATTAATAACACCAAAAATGTCTATATTAATATTGTTTAAAACTCGCAGTAATTTATTAATACAGGACAATTTTGTGTGCCTCTTTTTTTTTACAAATTAAATGTCTCAAATTAGAAACTAAATTATTTGGAAAATGATGATGTTTTGAAACACTTTCTTGGTACAAAAATGGTGAGACAATAAGTATTGAGTAAAATCTTTCTGTAGTTGTGTAAGATTGTTGAACATAAAATTAAACGATATCTTAATTTGTCAAGATTTTAATTAGCTAAACAAGCAACACCAATCTTAGATCTAGCAAAAAACCGTCATAAAAACAAAACTCTTCATTCCATAACCCAACTTAATATAAAAACATGTGTTCTAAAAAATCAATAATTTAACTCAAATTGTGCTGCTTGACAGTAGGCAACACACACAACATAATATGACTACATATTATATCTTCCCTTTACACTAAGTTTTATTCTAAACGAGTTTAAGTCTAAACGAGTTGGTGTTCTGACAATGCGACCAGACCTAGTAGTAGCTGGCTCATCATTGATCAAGGGCGGATTGTCAGATTCTACATTAGATCTACACACATCAAGGGGATCAGGGTCATTAACCAAAGGAAGTTCATCATCAAATAAAGTGGGAATATTTAAGTTTCTAGATGTAGACTCCTTAAGGTCAACTCTATTTCTTCTAATTTTGTTTCCACTACAGTTCTCAATTATATAAGAACGAGGGTAGTGCTGTTTATTTCAAATTTTTCCTGGTTCCCACTTCATTTGATCATGATTAAATACTACAACATTGGTATTGTCTTTCAGCAGTTTTAGATCCTTACAATTTTTATTGTAATTCTGTTTGTACAATGTCTCTTTTCTACTTATTTTTTCTGCAGCATTTAGGCAGAGTTTTGGCTTAAGAAGTTCACAGTTAATTAGCACCTTAGTCTTACAAATTCGACTCATTAGGAGTTCAGATGGTGAGTAGCCAAGATTTTTCAGAGGGGAATTTCGATTATTGCAACAAAGCAACATCAATATCTTGATGGCTATCTAAAGCCTTTTTAATTATACGCTTACATATGCCCACTCCTTTCTCAGCGAGTCAATTTGAGCGCGGATAGTTTGGACTGCGAGTTAAAATGTCAAAATTCCACTCTTTGGCGAATAATTTAAAAGAATAACTGTTAAAAGGCACATTGTCACAGCACAGCTTATCTGGTACTTCATGTGTACAGAATATCTTGTTAAGCACAAAACATAGAATTAATAGATTTCTCTCTAATAATGGGCATTTCTAACCAATTTGAATAAGCATCATAAACAACTAAGTTGCTTACATTCGCATAAGTAAATATGTCCAAACCCAACCTTTCCCAAGGCCTTTCAGGAACAGGGTAACTAATAAGACTTTCTTTTTGTTGTTTAAGTGCAAATTTTTCACAGGTTTTACTTTTTTTTATAAAATTTTCAATATCTGTATTAATGCCGGGCCAATAAAAAATTTGTCGAGCTCTCGATTTTCTTTTTTCGACCCCAAAATGACTACATGCAAAAGCTCAAGCATTTCCTTACGCATTGAACTTGGCACCACAATCTTGCTTGTAAAAAAGAGTATACTATTAGACACAAACAAATCATTTTTAATTTTAAAAAATTGCTTAATATCTGGAGGTACTAAATGAGCATTTTCAGGCCAAGCATTAAGGCAAAAATCTAAAACAAGTTTAAGTTTAGCATCATTTTTAGTTTCGTTTTTTAATTGATTTTTACGGGACTCAGATACAGGTACATTTTTTTCAACAAAATGAATGGCATATTCAAATTCATTGTCTGATTTAAGACCTCCTTCTTGGAGGTAGGCTCTAGCTAATGTGCCCGCTATATTAAGGTATTTGCCTGGCTTATAATTGACACTTAACTTATAATTAAGGAGCCTAAAACGCATTCTTACAAAGAATGAGTTTTACCTTGAACCTTGGTGAAATTTTATTTAAATCTTTTTTAAAAATAGCCTCTAAGGGCTTATCATCACTTGAAACTCTAATTGGAGTTTTAAAGCCATAAATAAAAAAATTAAATTTTTGACAGGCAAAAACTATGGCTAGCATCTCTTTCTCTATTTGGGCATACCTTTTTTCTGTGTGATTTAAAGAGAAGCAAATGCTACTGGATGACCATTTTGTAAGAGACAACATCCCAAGCCATCTTTAGAAGCATCTGTTTCAATTTCAGTTTGTGCGTTTGAATAAAAAATGAAAGAATAGGTGCTGAAGTTAAATGGTGTTTTAATTGTGTGAGAGCATGGTCATGTATATCCTCCCATTTCCATTCAGCATCCTGTCTTATAAGATCTCTTAAAGGAGCTGTGACTTTGGACATAATGGGAACAAATTTACCTAAAAATTTTGCCATTCCAAGAATTTTCAGTAAATCAGACTTATTATTTGGAATGGGTAGATTAATAATAGCATTAAAATATGTCTGATTTAGCTCAATACCGTCTTTTGAGTAAATTTGTCCCAAAAATGTTACACTAGAAGACCTAAATTGAACTTTTGAATTATTAAATTTTATTCTGTATTTTTGGGCTCTTTCTAGAACAATTTGTAAATTTTTATCATGCTTAGCTTTTGTTGACCCTGTGACTATTAGTTCATTAAAATATGATACAACACCGGGAAGGTCACCAAATATCTTATAATTTTTCTTTTGAATAACTTCTGGGGCTGAAGAGATTCCAAAAGGTAATCTACAGAACTGATACCGTCCAAACGGAGTTCCAAAAGTGCACAAGTCAGCACTCTCATCATTAATTTTAACTTGAAAGTAACCATCTTTCATATCGAGTACCGTAAAAAATGATTTATCACATAATTTTGTGCCAATCTATTCAGCTGTTGGAATTAGAAATTGATCTTTTTGTATGCCTAAATTTAAATATTTAGGATCAAGGCATAGCCTTAAATACCCATTTTTTTTCTACTAATACAAGTGTATTTAACCATTCAGTTGGCTTATCAATCTGCTTAATAACACCCTCGGCTTCAAGCTCTTCCAATTTTAATTTCAGCCTTTCATGAAGAGCTTTAGGAACCCTCCTGACTGGTTGAACACTTGGGACCGCATTTGGTTTTAATGTCATGTGGTGCTCACTTGGAAATTTACCAAGACCACTGAACACACCGGGGTATAATTTCACAACATCATCCAGTGACTTGAACTCTATGTCGGATTTAAAAGTGGAAATTTTGCCACTGCGGACCTAATAAGGAAACTTGATCATCGGCATCAACTATAATGAACAAAACTCGAGTTTCATTTTTATCAACTCTGCAATTTACAGAGACTTCACCAACAGGTTTTATTTTTAAATTTCAATTTCCATATGAAACAAGAGTAACCCTAGTTTTGTTCATTTTATCTACTAGTAAACACTTTTTGGCAATCTTTAAAGGCAAAAGACTCACTTCGGCTCCGGTATCCAGTTTAAACTCCACTCTAAAGTCGCCAAGACTTACTTTTTGCACCCACATGGTTCCTATGGCACCAATTTTCTTAACCACATTCACATAATATTCTTCATCACTCGAGTCACAATCTTGATTTGCCTCACTGCTCTCAGAACTTGTCGCCTCTACTTCGTGTACATGTTTCTTCTTAAATTTAGTGTTGAACTTCTTTCCATCAAGGACTAAAGGCCTTGCTTCAGACTTTGCAGCATAAACACCTGCAAAATGATTACTACCTTGGAATTTAGCACAAGTTTTTTTGTATGCCGGACACTTGCCAGACTTACTATGCTTATACCCACAATATTTGCAAACCTTCTTGCTGCTATATTAGTCCTTTGCTGACTTTGAACTAGATATAGCATGAACTGCACCTTCCTGTTGCAGCATCTCAGCTTGGCCTTGCTTACTTTAACAGCCCTACAAAACTCTATTGCTTTCTCAAGTGTTAACTTACTCTCTCGAAGCAACCGTTCTTGTGTGGTTCTCTCCAATATACCAACGACAATTCTATCTTGTACCATATCATCCTTATCTTTGTAAGCTGTTGTTCTGACACCTTTGCTCAACTCTGTTAGGAAATGTCAAAAGACTGTCCTTCTTTTTGACAGATTGTATTGAATTTAAAGCGCTCAAATGTTATGTTTGCCTTTGGGGCACAGTATTCCTCAAACTTCCCAAAGATTTTTTCAATCTTTTTCTCATAACCATTTGTCCAGGTAAAACTATTAAATAATTCTAAACCATCATCTCCGATGAGGTTTAGAAATACTGCTACCTTTTTTCCTCTCCCTTTGATGCTAAATCTGTTATTTGTAAAAATACATCAAATTTCTGGGAGAACTTTGCCCAATTCTAAGCAATGTTTCCATGAAGCACTAGGGGTTCGGTGGGTTTAAACAAGCCTTCCATTTAAATTTTTACCTATCACAGTTTAACGGGCTAACTCACGGTTATATCGAAAACTAGCTGGAATTAATAAATCCGTACCGACCTGACACCATGTAAGATTGTTGAACATAAAATTAAACGATATCTTAATTTGTCAAGATTTTAATTAGCTAAACAAGCAACACCAATTTAGATCTAGCAAAAAATCGTCATAAAAACAAAACTCTTCATTCCATAACCCAATTTAACATAAAAACATGTGTTCTAGAAAATCAATAATTTAACTCAAATTTTTGCTGCTTGACAGTAGTCAACACACACAACATAATATGACTACATATTATACAACTGTATAAATATTCACATTGCCAAAACACTCAACCCAATCAACACCAGCTAAATAGTTATTCACGTCAAAATAGTTAACGGTTCTAAAATCATCCATCCAGCATGCAGGAAACACTTCAGGGTAGTCGACATATATTCCACCATCCTCAATAGACTATCTAGCCTGAAATCTCTTTCTAAATATTATTAACAAAACTTATATGCTCATCTAACCATACTTCTATAATCGATCTATAAAAAGATAGATAATCAATGTTCGAAAAAAATCCATCATTGACTAGCCGCATATAACATTCAAATTCTAAACGGAAATTTGTTGATTGACGGTAAACATACTTACCATTATCATATTCACAAACAGATATTCATAAACAGATTAAAGGATAAAAGTAGCATAGTGAGAACATTGAGGTATTCCTAAGAGAACTAATATCTCTCCCTGTTAACTTGGCACTGTTAAACGCATCATATAAGTCAGTACATATAGCATCAGTCTAGTCCCCTTTAGTCCAAAGTTGCATTAATTTATACTCAAATAGACCTAAAGCCTTAAGAAAGTCACACTTTATCAAATATTTGATATATCTCTACTAAAAAGCAGAACGATTATAAACTATAGCATGAATACTGTGGTAGAGCTGAATGTACAAATCTCTTGTGTGATCTAAAATTGTCTGTCAATCTTGTAAATACCGAGAAACCAGAGCCATACTTTAGCGAGTAAGCATTTTACTCGGTTGCCTTACAATGTCTTAAGCGTTACGTCATCATATGGTTGCGCTCGAATGACGTCATGTCTAACAGCTGTCAGAGTCTAAAAATATTAGTAAATATTAGATATACCTTTCATCGGTATTGCATTCGCTTTAGAGATTAACCTAAACCATGAAAACACCCATTTGTCTAAGTTTTCAAAACGTTTTGAGTCTAAATCTGATCTCATACATTTTAGGGATCAGATCAAGAGGAAATACAATAAACAAAAAAGTTACTGGCGTAAACATAACCTCACTCAAATATTTTTTCACACAGAAATAAACACAAACTAAATCAAAAATCAATTTTAAAAAAATATCCGCGCAACCTCACCTTTACGTTCTTCAATGTATTTTTTGCAAATCGATTCGCTCTTTTGATAATTTATTATTTTCTGCATTTTTATTTGGTTTGGATGTCTTAACTGTTAATGTATATGAGACATTAATATTAAATAAATTTAAACTAATACTAAGAAATATAATGCTTCTACTCTAAAAAAATATCAAAAAATTGATATCAATATTTATTGTTTATTACTGTTTGTATAGTTTCCCTTTGACTTTGACATATCGAGTTTATAAGCGCCTTATACGGTGACGTTATGACTTGATCGCTCGAATGAGATGTCTTAAAGACGCTTATAGCCGCATATTCGCTAAAATATGGCTCAGCTGATTCTCCGTCATTCCGGAATGATACAAGTGGCACACCACACGACGTCTCGAAGGTTAGCGAAAATCTTCCGTAACAGCGTTCTTCCGAAAACATCTTGTCGAACTTGCATTGTCTTAATTATTTAATGTAACACGACGTTTTGGTTGGTAAGTATCTCCAACCGTTATCAAGTATAAACTGACTGACCACCTTCAAAAACAGAACGTTCTGCCGAGTATATAAGAAACCGCATCGCCAATGTACGTCAGTTGTTAGTTGTCATTTCAAGGAAGTTAAGTTCGGAATATTGGCGCGAGATTTAAATATGTAAATACAGGAAAAATAAATATCTCTAGTGAAGTGTGTAAATAAATTAGTTGACTAGTTTCTACAATTTTAATTTACATTTAATGACCGGGAAAAATGCTATAGTATTCTAAGATACTGAGTTCTAGTAGTGACAAATTTACATGGCCAGCACAAAATAGAATTACTTAATACCATGTCCTGCAGCTTTTTCAGTAATAGTTCTTGACTCTATCAAATGCTTTTAAGAAATCCGCGTAAATCATAGGTACTTGTAGGCCCCTAACAGATAATTCAGGCTGTTGTAGAATTTTTGTTAAAAGTTTTGCAAACATTTTTTGAACCGTTGTAAAAAATTAATAAATACATTATGAATTGTAAGATAAGTATTGAATAAAAAAAGTAAATACACTATTATGTTTTCTAATGCTGAATATTGTTGACACTATAATAAAAATAGTTAAATTTCGATTTTTAAAATCATTTAATTTTTTTGAAAAACCATTTTTCTAATATATTCATCATCGGTCAACTGTGTAGTTTCTAATTATCAACGCATTTCTCAGCTCTTTAAAAAAGGATAGAATAGAATAGTTTTTTTGGAACTATTTTAGAAAAAATTTAATGTGATGGTTATTAAAATGCATGGTTTTCAAAACCTTTATGATTTTTTATTTATAAAATTTACATTTTATGCAGAACGTTCATTTTAATTTCAAATGGACGTTGTGCATGTTAGTTTTTTTATTTACTGATATGCCTTTTTAATTCCCAGTGTTTCTTACAGAATCTAACAAAAAGCTAAAAGGTACGCAGCTGAAATAAAGTAAAAATAACAAAATTAGAATATTGTAAACAAAATTGTAGAATGCTTTTAAATATTACTAACAAAACAATGTACTATGCTAATGTTTGTGTTTCTTTTCTATACTTAGAAAGAAAAACAAAATATAAATTAATCAAAATTATATGGCTTTTGGCTGGTACCCACATTAGATCTTCTCCTTCTGTAGAATTAAAACTATATCTTCCTTCTAGATAACTTCTTTTGCTTCAGTGCAAGGTGCCCCAATTATTATACTCGACAGTAATAAATGTATTAATTGTTTTAAAAGAACATATTTTATATTTTGGGCACTTTGTATTACAAAAATTATTTACAGGGTATAGTTTTACCTATTTTAATACATTAATTTACATATTTTCAAATGTGTAATGGTCTTTGTTTGGATTGCTTAAACTATAAACTAGGGAACTGAGAACAGAGGGTCTCAAATGAACTTGGCCTTGTCAGACCCGTTTTTATCGATAAATTAATGAATTTAGTTTAACCCTTAGTAAGTTGCTTCATTTCTATGGCCGCTGTCAATCGCTTTCGACCGTGACAATATAAATTAGGAAAGGTGAAAGTAAAAAAATATGAATAATTGGCCCTTTGAAGGTAGTTCACTAGAATAGTATGGAAAATAATATCATACAAATGATAACACGGCATTTATAGTATGACGTTATCCATTTGGAAGAGCTTACTGCACAACTTAAGTTCGGCAGTTTAACGTCTTATCTCTAGTTTCATTTATGCAATAACGCTCGCAATTTTCTTGTCGACTCGGCTTTTAAGATACCCCCGTTGAGATGGCGGCTAATTGATCTCATTAATGCATTTAACATATACAGAGTGCTGTTGATTCTTCCTAACCTTAAGTTTCTGTGTTATTTGGAGATCTGTAGGTTTACTTTATAGACTTTGGAGAAGCTTTCGACAAGATCCAACATCGCAAATTTAAAAAAATACTTACAGGTATTGATGGTCGAGATTAGGCTTATCCTTTTCAGACCCAAGGAATTGTTTTACTTTTTTTTGTGAAACTTTTAATAAAATAGGTTTATTAGGATTTAAGAAAAGCAAAAAAAAATTTTTACAAAAAAAAATTTTTACAAAAAAAAATTAATACAGAAAAAAATACCAGTATTTTATATTATAAAAAAATGTCCAGTGTTTTGGACAATTGGACTTAAGTCTCTAATTATGAAACTCAAAAAAAAATTGCCTCTCTGGAGAAATGCATAAATAAAGCTTACATTTCACACAAAAAAATCTTGTTTTCTTTGTACAGCCTTGATTACGGCAGCGCATATAGGAATTTTTGTTATTAACACTCCATATTGGTTAGATGTTCATTACCAGTGGTCCTGACATCTCTTGGTGGCATCTCCGACTTCTTGCATTTTTTAGCAGATTGACTTGTTTCTTCATCTAATGAAGAAGTTGAATCTTGAAAACCTTTTGCTTGTGCCCCAAGGGCAAGAGATTTCCCGATATACAGTTTAAATTCAAGTAAATCCATGATAGAGTTTTTCTATCTCCACAAGCGAAGCAGTCTTGGCGGTATCCAATCCACGAATTTGTAATTGCCAAGTCCACAAAATGCCAGAAAACTCTTACCGGCCATTTTTTTGTTCGCATACAAATGCGATAGTAAGATATTAATCTATCACACATGTCCACTCCTCCCATAGAATGGTTGTAACTAGTGACAGTGTTTGGACATGAAACAAGAAGGTACTTATTATTTTTCTTGTCCCATCGGCGTACTTCTGTTACTGGCACAGTGCCTGAAGATGTTGATGCCATTATTACTGATCTATTGTCCATCCATTTCAGAATGGTCATTTTTTTGTCTTCTCGCACAAACTCATCAAAGGAACCACGACCATTCGAGAGGAGCTCTTTATCATTTTTTATTTTGCTCCTAAGATGTCGCGGAATTCTGTTGTTCAAAATTGTCCCTGTTCCCAAAATTCCTTTTGTTAGTAAATGATCCAGTAGCTTGACTGAAGTAAATTAACGATCAAAATAAATTATGTGCCCTGGCGACAAATCTTCTAAAAGCTTCTTTACAACCAATCCACCTATTCCCAAATTTTGATCGGGAGAACCATCTGGCCAAGTTTTTGCACCTTAATAAATCATAAAATCTAAAACCAGTCCGGAAGGTGTAGCTAAAACAAAATTTTTGAGTCCTACTGGATTCGGCTTGTTTTTAACGTACTGTCGGAGAGCAGTTAGGCCTGTGAAGGGAATCATCTGTTCGTCGATGCTCAATTCTTTACTCCTTGGTAAAGAAATACACTTTTTACGAATCGCATCGATGATAGGTTGAACTTTCCATAGTCGATTTGACTGCTTTACCTCATTTGAAACACTAAGATTGTTAACAACATGTAGAAAATTTTTTAATTTAAAAATACGGTCTCTAGGTAGCTGAGTAATGCAAGATATTTCAATTCACTTCATAAAATACAACCGCAGCCGTGGTCCAAAAATGCCCATTAAAATATGTATTCCAGTCAATATTCGATATTCTTTGGCTGTTGACTTTAATGGTTTTTTTTCATTTGCTTGCATGGCACGAATATTACTTTGTTCTGATAAATTTCCCCAAAAATAATCTGGAAAGTATTCATAAAAATAGTGGAGGGGTGTCCAATACTCATGATCATCTTGTAACTGCCATTCCGGATCAAGGTAGACATCTTCTCGACTTTCAAAAACATTTATTTTCCATTTTATTTCTGCGGTTTTATTTTTTGTTTGCTCCTGGAGAACCTACTCTCTTATTCTGGATAAGGGAACATTATCGTCATCAGACTCCTCTTCAATTGTTACATGCAGATTTTGCCCTAAGCATGTAATTCGGGCAAAAGTTTATGGGTTTTGGTATCGGCTTGAAAGGGTTGTGTGATTTACAGTTTTATAAATGGAATTTGGGGTTTAATAGTAATGCAATTTATTTTTTTAAGGCTTTTGGGGTTTGATTATTTTTAGGAATGTATTTACCTACCCTATCCTGTCAGCACACCTCTGTGGAGTTAGTCGTATTATGTTTCCTTAGTCCCTATTCATGTACCTGGTGTTGGGAACTTTCTGACCTTTGATTTGTTTGTCAAGAGTTTCTATGAGGCCAGTATATGTCTGGGGTATGGAGGGACTTCTAGAGGGTGCTGTTATGCCACAGATTGCGCTATGAGTGGAGTAAATAAGACCTTTTAGATGGTGATCTCTTAGTGTAGGAAAACTTACAAACACTTTCTTCTATAGCGGAATCATGTTGGGCAAGGTATCCTAATTGATTTGAAATTGGCCTCCCCAGTTTTGCTTGCTATATTTCCCTGCAATTCTTCAAGTTAAGTTTTAGTAAATAAACGTGCCTTGACATCTGGTTTCTAACCCTACTAGCCGATTGACAGTTATGACTATTGACACACTTGTTGTGGAGGTTTGGCAGCGTTGCTGTTTCCCATTAAAGTTTGGTTTCCATTTGGAGGATGACGGAGCGTCATAAATCAGGCAGAGCGACGTAAGAGGAAAATTGGAATTTCGTAGCCCCGTTGGGAAAATTTTGTTAGTTTTCCATGTTTTAATATCCGAGTAGTATCATTTTGCTGTGGTATCACGGAATTTCTATTTTGATCGAGTGAGGCTCCGCGTAGTTTGCACCAAGAGGCAGGGTCAGATCGTGTCGAAGAGAGAGAGTGACAAGTTCACTGCCAGTGTCACCTGTCACTGTCTGGTTAGTTGTCAGTTCCTTGTCCAGCCTGTAGCCATCCCGTTATCAGAAAGAACAGTCGACATTTTGTGGTTTTAAAAAAAAAAGGAAAATTTAAGTTCATCTTGCCGGTAATTCGGTTGAATGGAACAATATTCCTCCCAAGTTTTGGGGTTTAATTTGATGAACGTCCAGTGGGAAGTTGTAGCCGAGAGGATTTCGGATTGACCTGATATTTTTGGATTTAGTCGGCTGCTCCCACACCATTTATGGGATTCTCCTTTTTCTCATTCTCTCCCCTATTCTCTGGTCTCTTCCTATTCTCTGGTTTCTTCTGGTCATCCCAACACTGTTGGAGACCGGCTGAAGTGAGCCTCAACACAGCCTGGACTGAGCATTGTACTGTGGCTCTGCGATTTTGCATTGAAACTTGCCTGAAATCGACTTGCCCATGTGGTCGTTACCCTGGTTGTAGCTGACTGATTGCTCTGTCGAGTTAGGCTACTTTAGCCAAAATACACAAGAGATTAGAGGACACGCAAGTTTTTGCACATTTTATTTTATTTTTCTCTTATTGAATGGTTTGATTTAGGGTTAGGGGTTGATTTATTAATTTGAATTTTATGGGTTTAATTTCTTTTATGTAAAACAAAAACGTTAAGGGGTTCTTGCTAAGTCTATTAACATTAACCTGAGGGTTTTCATTTGAGTCGAGCATCGACATCATTGATTTTGACATTGAGCCTGGATCACCTTGTAAGGGATCGGCTATTTGCTACAAATAACATATTTAGTCATAATGTTGGCTGTTGGTTAATAGGTTTTATTGCACCAACATACCATTAATAGGCTTTCAAATTCGAACCTTACTATTTAAAAGTTTTATTTAGATTAATGTGACTTGACTAGAGTTTGTAAAAGGTATTTAGGGCTAGTGAGGTTTTGTGAATTAGGCTCCAAACATATACTTCTTGTAAACAACACGTGATCACGTTTTGGAATTTTCCCTTGAACAGTAGTTCAGTGCGGATTTGTTTTTTTTTTACTAATTCCTCGCCTTAAGCATACCTCAAGTAACTCTTAATTCTTTTCTCAATTTTTTTATTTATTTAAAATTACTACAGTATTACATTTTGAATAATTATCTAAATTTAAATATCTCAGTGGAATTTAATTTTTTTTTATATAAATGGAAGTGACTATGTAAATTCTTGGATGATTGTATCAATCTGGTGGACCTATGGATTGTTATTTGAGTTTTTCCCAAATTATTTTCAGCTTTTAGGATCTAGGTACAAGCATAAATATAGGTCATCATTTTCTTGATTAAAGGGGGCTTATATTACCATCATAATATATCAGGGTTTGGTGTAAAATATTTAAATCAAGTGGCGCTCTTATTAAAATTTCTCCCACTACCTTCTCCACTGTCTAAAGGCTGGCGGCCACCAAATCTCTGAATCTTTTAAAACAAAATTTGCTCGTCTGGACTGGAGTAATTTTTTTGTGGTTGGATGGTAGGTATGACTCACACGGGTTGGAAATAAATTGGTTTGAACCGAGTTACGCGCTACACAATGGCGTCAGAAGCCAAATGCCGTCTGCCGGCGCCGGCTCGTCGTCTTCATTATCATTTGCCTCAATTGATTCACTGTTTTCGGTGGTGATTTCCTCCTCATCATCGCTCAAGTAGAAGTCACTGTCATTTAGAATCTCTTCAAGATCTTTATCCGTCAGTGGTTGCATACCACCTTAAAAAAAAGACGAAATAATAACAACAATAAAATTTAACATTTTTGGGTAAAAAGTAAAAACTTGAACCAAATACAGTCCCGACGTCCAAAATACTGCACAAAATCAAAAGCCGAACACTCTGTAGAGCGACGTTACATTTTCTGTACGTATATTTCTTGATTTACTAAATAGCAGTCAATTTATTTGAATTTAATCAGTATTTTATCAAAACAATCGAAAATAATGCAAATATTACCTAGTTTCTGATACGACGCCATGATTTACAACACAACACTTGTTCCGTCAAAACAAAACTGATAAAAATCCAACGTTGCCAAATATTTTTAACCAAATATTTTTTGGCGTCTGTATGCACTAGGTGGGCCGAAAAAAGCCGATTTTTTCAAAGTCGCTAGTTTGAAAAAGGTGCCTTTTGTTATAATACAGGCAGGGAAATGTTTTAAATTAAAAAAAAAAAAGTTAACCGGGCCCAGGGGCTATTTTAGGGATCAAAATTTTTTTGTCAAAAAAATTAGGGGCGCTACCTTAAAATCTTTTTTAATTAATCTGTTATATTCCCAGAAAAAATTTAAAGATAATAGTAAGCATTTTAACCCACCCCATGAACGAAGACATTTTTAAAAAAATCAAATATATACCATAAATCAACATATTTGTATGATTGTGCACATGCACTCGTGTAGCCTTTTGCTTGATTAGTATAATTTTAAATATTTAACTATACTAATCAACCCAGAACCCACCACGCGGAGGTATCTACACCTGGAGTTCCTCCCAATTGGGGACCCTCCCACCCATATATTTCTAACCTTACTTAAGTCACGTTACGTTTTTCAAAATATTGCGACCTGTTATCAAAAATTGGTAACATTTGTCGACCTTCTAATTTCATTCGAACGTAGCCATACACTTTAGTAGAGGCCTCAGTAACTAGTTTGACGCAGCGTTCTACTGCCTGAGTGTGACATGGAAATTTCTCAAAGTTTGGCACTAATGTACCTTTTAATAAATTATCCAAATCTTCATTTTTAAGAGCAACTGTTAAGGGTGGTTCAGAAATTACTGTTTTTTGCCAGTCTATTAAATCAATGTAATCCTCAGCGGCTAAGTTGATCGAAGGTACCCTAAAGACCCTCACTTCATTGCTGGGATGCATTCTGCATTTTTTTATTCTTCTCACAGCCAATGTCTTTATATGAGGCCTTGGGTCTGTTAGCATTGCTAAGAGCAAATTTTCAGAATGGGCAAAATAGGCAGTGGCGGCAAGGTCATTGTCGACTATTTTAGTAACTTTAGGTGGAAAAGTTCTGGAAAGAGTAATTGCTTTCTACAAATGTCATGCTCCGTTGTAGATCAAACAGGGGCATATACTTTCATAATAAATTCTGATAAAATAACTAGGTTTGATAGGGGGTTTTCGGTGGCTACATATAAACGCAGTATCCTGTTGGCTGTAGTAAGCCAGCGAGCATGGGACAACTTTCCAGGATCTTTATTTGCCAGACTTTCCGGACAGTGTCCATTTTTAATAGCGAAACAAATATTATACAAATATTGTTGGTCAGTGCTTAGAATATCTGCTGTTAGTTCTGGAAGCTCTGTGTCTATAATTTTAAATTTCTTTAATGGCATTTGTTGGCAGTCTTTTAGTAGCAAACCCACTAGCCCTGAAAAACTGTAAGGTCTCTTGGTCTCGCCATCTAAATTTTAAAGAAGATGACGTAAAGGCAATTCATTGGTATGGAGAAGACATATACTCCACTGAAGGGGTCTTCCGATATGAGTTCCCATAAGACGAATAATGCCTCCCTTCCATCCTGTATTTACATTCCTTCTATCGCAACCGATTATAGACAAAAAACTTATATCCGTCTGATAGTTCTCTAAACATTTTAAAAGTTCATTTTTAATATTTACTGCAGTAGAAGCTCCTTTTGTAGATATATGTGCGAAATATATATTACCAGGTTCTTTTATAGTTGAAATGTGTTCTTCTTGTTGAATAATTTTTTTGTTATTCACCATAGAAAGCGTTTTATCATTTCGCCGATCAAAATAGAGGCCTACAGTAGAGACTGCGTGTAGCTCAATGACCTTAAAATAATAAGCAGATTATATACAAGGACGGACCGATATTCTCAGCTTAGAAAATTGGTCATGGGCCCGGCTAAAAATTATTATTTTTTTATAATATTTTTTTTGGGTTATAAGGAGGTTAAATCAACTGTATTTTTCGGTAGCGCCCTTTAAAAAAATAATATTAAAAAAAAGCCTCTTGAAGTGCCCCTGGGCCCGGCTGGATTTTTTTTTGTCGTAAATTTTTTGTTTATTTTTTTTTAGAAAAAAACGTACCCTTTTTGGTATAGCGCTTTTTACAATTAAAAAAAAAGTTTTTTCGGCCCACCCTACCGGGCGGGCTCCAAATCACGTTAAGTCGTCGTGAGCCCGTACTAATATATTTTGAAAAATGTACATCGGGCTGGACGTGTGGACTGAAGAGGATAGGTCTTAATTTTAGTAAGAGCAAATCCGTCTTGGAGCCAGACAGCAAAAGTAAATTCAAATATATTACTTAAAATTGTATAGTATTGTTACAAAGTTAGTGTTTGTGCCATATATCACAAATGACTTGTCGGGATACAGTATTTCAGAATACAATAATAATTTAACAATAAATTTGAAAGCTTGTTATAAAATCCAAATTAAATTAACTTAACTAGATTAAATTTGTAAAAGTAATATTTAAATTAATTCGTTCTTCTATTCTATTAATAAATTTAATAATATTTGCGAATATACCTGTAATTATAACATTTGCTTACGTTAGAAAAGGTAGCTTTAACAAAACATTTTCATAGTTACACCTGATCCATTCGTTTATGCGTATGTTAAACAGTTTTTTTCTTATAGCCCTAAAAGCGTCTGGTATAAAATTAAAGATTCTTGGCCCCATATCAGAAATATGACGTTGACAAATTGTAAAATCTATCTTAGTAAAAAAACATGTTCTCTCGTGACAGATCTTGTAATATTAAGGGTAGAATCTTATAAATGTTTTTATTCTTTATAAAGTTAAGGGTGCTCTTCAGGTAAAGTTCTCTTACAGTGAGAGCACCACTTTCCAAAAACAAATTAACTGTTGGGTATCTTTTTGATTCTTTATTTATTATTTTTAGTATATATTTTTGAGTGATAACCAGGTTTGTTAACATTGTGCTACACGCTCTACCCGAAATCCTTATAACATAATTTAGAAGGGATTTAACCAGAGCCTGATAGACCACTTCCAACAACTCACGAGGCATAAATTCGCGTAGTTGATAAAACTTTTACAATTTTCCATCTGATTTGCAAAACAAGGATAAGTATATATTGCTAGTTCCACAGGTTCTTCTTGTTGATTACTATTACAAATCGAGAAATTTATAAAGTGAGTTTTATTACTATTAAGAGTTAGAAGATGCTGATCCGTCCAAAGTTTAATTAATGTGATATATTTTTTAGCTAGCTTTTGCACTTCTGACCATAATCTTGCTTTTACTAAAATTACTGTATCATCAGCGTAAAAAATAATAGGACAAATTATTTCAGGTAAAATTCTTGTAAGGTTATTTATATAGATCAAAATTAAGAGTGGTCCCAGTACTGTACCCTGTGGCACACCACATTCAACTGTACCCATCTCTCCAACGAGATTATTAATTTTCACTTGTTGTGTTCGATCACTAAGATATGATTCAAAGAGTGCTAACTCAGTACCTCTTAAACCCACGTCACCCAGTATTTGCAAGAGAATGTGGTGTGCCACAGTGTCAAAGGCTCTTGCGAGATTAACAAAAATGCCTAAGGTCTTATAACCCTCATTAAAACCATTCAATATTCGCTCTGTTAATTGTTGAATTGCATCTTCAGTGCTCATTTTACTTCGAAAACCAAATTGAGAATCTGACAATAATTTATTATTTTCTAAATGTTTTTCCAAGATAATTTTAATGTACTTTTTTGCTTTTTTGCATTTTAATGCATGTTTTTTGTCAGTTAATCGTTTTTTTTGGAGTTTGCGGCTCTCAAACATGTAAGTAATATTTAGACAAAAATACAAAAATTTGACTGCTATTTAAAAATACATGCAAATTGTGGATATGTGCGTGATATATTTAGTATCCTGAATATCTTGTATTTTTATAACCTCAAAATGAAGTTTTCGGCGTTGCCGGATTTTGTCCAATTTTAAGATTTATTGGATGTCAAATTGATCAACTGAATGGGGTGAAATTGATTAGCAGATTGTAAAGCTTATATAATTTTAAGGGCATAGTACTACTAGTAAAAATAATATTTTTGGATTTAGAATATTGACATAATGCCGAGAGTTTATAAGAGAAAAGTTGGGGCACGATGGTACAATGACTACGGTCAAGAGTTCATAGAAAAAGCGTTAGAAAAGGTCATAAATGAAGGGTGGAGCTTACGCAAAGCTGCAAAATGGTTCAAGATTCCCTACGGGACCTTAAATAATAGATACCATGGGCGTCATGTTTAAAGTAACGGCGGGCAAACCGTTTTAAGCTCCAATGAAGAGCAATCAATTCTTAAATGTGTTGCTATTTGTGGCGAATGGGGGTTTCCTCTTAATTTAACAGATTTAAGGCATATGGCAAAAAACCTGCTAGATACCCAAGGTCGTTCAGTGGCAAAATTTAAGGACAATTTACCGGTATCGATTGGGTATTTTCGCTGTTAAAAAGACATAACAGTGTAATAACTCAAAGGCTTGCAGCTAATATAAAAAGGGCTCGTGCTGATGTTTCCAGGCAAACATTAACTGAATATTTTGAAAACCTTAAACCAACTTTAAATGGTATTCCGTCGTGTAACGTATATAATTATGATGAAACTAATTTGCTTGACGACCCTGGGCGCAAAAAACTAATATATTCCCGTGGAGTAAAATACCCTGAACGAGTGTGCAATTTTACTAAATCTGCAACCTCAGTGATGATGTGTGGTTCTGCAGCAGGAGTTATTTTGCCACCATATGTAATTTATCGAGCAGAAAAAATGTGGGCGCAGATGCTGTGCAGCTAGATCACGATACAACCGAACGTCACATGGGTGGATGGACGCCGAAACTTTTAATGACTGGTTTAAGTCTGCGTTTCTTTCACATGCCAAAAGACAGCAAGGGCGAAAAATTCTAATAGGCGATATACAGAAGAAGTTATTAGACTGTGTGAAGAACATAACATTGGATTTGTATGCCTGCCAAAGAACGCGACACATTTATGTCAGCCGTTGGACGTAGGGTTTTTCAGGCCATTTAAAATGGCCTGGAGGGAAGTCTTGCTAGAATAGAAAAATACGTATCCGACACATTCATCAATTGACAAAAAGGATTTCCCACATTTGTTGCAAAAAACCTTGGTACAATGGATAGTAAACTATCCAAAGATAAAATACCTCATGCGGTTAAACGAAATCTTATTTCTTCTTTTGAAGCAAGTGGCATAGTCCCTTTAAATCCAAACCGAGTATTAGACAAGCTGCCTAGAGAAGATTTTAATCAAGACCAAGCGCAGAACGTGTTGGTAAATTACTTACAACAACAGAGATTTTCAAATGCTCCAACAAGACGAAATAAGAAGAGAACAAAACTTGTGTTCAAACAAATGTTCAGCCAGGAAAAAGTGTGACAGCCTAAAATGATTCCAACAGTTCAGACAGCGACGTTGAAGAGCCTATAACAAATGATAATTCCGACGATGACATGACCGCCGACGATCTATTTATCCAATTGCAGGAAAACGAAGAAATTGAATATTTGGAAGTGAGTCAAAGTGAGATCAAAATTGGGACATTTTTATTGGTGAAAGTGTTAGGGGGCATGCGAAAAAGTGTTAGCTATCATTACATAGCTACAGTTCAAAATTTTAATGAAAACGGAAAAAGTTCTGGGACTAAAATCTGTCGATGGAAGAAAAACTGTTTTTAAACCACAAGAAGGCGACGAGTTTTCCATAGAGTTGGCAGATATAATTGCTATTTTGCCAGAACCTGCCGCTGAATGCGTCAAAGGTCAAATCATTTATCAATTCAAAAAAGCAGTAGATATTAAGGAGATGTAAATCCTTACTATACGCATTACTGCTTCTATCTATTAATTGAAGATTTGTTTCTTTACTTTTTGAATGTCTTTTATAAGTTTTTGTATTTTTAAACAAGTGTTTTTAATAGAGTATTAAAAAACTGCAATGTTTCTTTTTTATTTCACCTAAAAAAATAACCAATTAGTGGAATTTTATGACTGATCAATTTCCCCCTAATGGATCAACTTCACACCAAAACCTAGAATTATCTTAACTTTTAAACGGATTGATGAACTTAAGCAGGGGTTAAATTGTTCATAATGCATCCATTTTAAGGCATTGCAAGAAGAATACACTTATATGGTACTGATCAAAGTCATCCCCCTTTTGGTATGAAGTTGATCACACCTTATTTTGCGGCATCCATACACATTCATTTATGATTAATTTTAATATCGATACGCAGTTATCAAAAGAGTTACAAGCAAATTTACAAACGAAATGATCAATTTATCTCCGTTTTACGGTACTCGTTATTGCAATAGGCCAATAGTTTTCAACGCACTGGCTGTCACCAGACTTAAGTATGGGAGTTATTATGGAGTTTTTCAAAATATTTGAATAAATGCCTGTTTTTAGTACTAAATTTATAATGTGTGGTAAGGGCTTCATTAACGCTATATGATTTTCTTTAATTATCAATGCAGAAATACCATCGTTTGTACATGAAACCTTGCTTTTAAGAGAATTTATTTGAATGGATTACAAGGAGTAGGCTTACTAAACACATATTTTTATTTTTAGGTATTTTTTCATTTAGGATTATCTCTGGCCTGTTTTGCTCTTTGGCTAGATCCGCAGGATCCTCCCAGCAGTTTTGTACAGTCTTTGACCTAGTCTCAAATTGTCCCAAAGCGTTTATTTCTGCCTGGTCTTCTGTAATGATTGCGAAGGTTCGGCCCCTTGGCGCCCCTTCTCTCATCAGTTGAACACAGGTCTGGATTTCCGTTATTTTACAGGCAAACATAGTCTATCTAAAGTCTGTTGCTTCCAGGCGTAAGTTGCCTGCCATCTAGTCAATCCTCTAATGGCCGCAGTATACCATACTGAGTAGCAGCCTTACCTAAGCCGAGTAAATTCTGTTGCCAGTGGTCCCTTTTCCTCCTTAATTTACAAAACTACTTTAGTAAAAAAAATTTTTTACCAAGCCTGCTTGCTCGTTTTTATAATTTGATTAATTTCTAATAAAACTGGTATGGGAATTAGGTACAAACAAACATATAACTGGATTTTAGGGAAATAAGAATTAATCTATGGTCCAAAGGCTTTTTTTTTTTAATATAGTAATCCAATCAACGACGACTATTTAATAAAATTAAATGATACCCTTTAAATAATACTTCTTTCAGGCATTTTTCTTGTAATTCATGGTACAATTAGCATACTTTTACTTATATATGAGCTACAACTAAAATGCTATGCAGGGTGGGCCAATTGGGTAAACTATGTTTTGGGATATGTTATGTTATGGTTGTCAGTTAATAAATATTCTCTATCAGACTTACCTGCCAACAATTACCCATCCTGTATAATTATTAATATATAATACTATAGATGCTAATCTAACCTATTAAAGTACTGTCCTTACTTCATACTCTTTAGATGACAGTAGCAGTAGCGGATCGTACTGTAGTAAAATTTCCTTAGAAAGTAGTTCTTTGAAATTTTCAATTTGTTACTTTAAACCATAATTTATTGATCTTTTAAAATTTCTTCGTTTATAAAAAAAATATTTAAGAATAATTGGAAATAAAAAAATATTTTCAATTATTTTACTAAGTGACTGTAAATATTTATAATATATGTTTTAAGAAAATATATATTACTACTTTTAACTAATTTTACGTCACAGTAGGAAAGTGCTTTACATCAATGAGTCTACTGTTTTCCTTTATTAAGAGAGGTAGGTGTAGGTCACAAGGTTGGTGTTCTGTATACTGGGTTTACCAAGTCTAATTTTATAATAGTTCTTGGTTTATATACAAAATACTTTTTACTGCAGCATCATTAAGTCTTTTTCGTTCCTGAAATTTGTAATATTAGAAAGAAATGGCCAAGGGGACCAAGAACTAAACAGATTGGATGATGTTATCAATCGAATTAATTTATAGCTTGGAATTCATGCAAAAAATAAAAACATGTATTTATATTATAACTAAAAATATAGTCACGAAGGCTATTGAAATAACTTTTGTAGGTTTTGCTTTTTAGATATTGTACTGATTTAAGTGAGTGTCCTTAGCTTCTTCTTAACCTCGGAAACATTCGTCAATCATTATGCTTTAAGAGCCTCTTTGTGCCAAGAGTTTGCTGCCCAAAAACAGCTGTAGACTCTGTAGGTAACTCGATACAATGAAACCCAGTAAGACCAACTTTGGCCACAACAACTTCCATATCTACATCCAGTACCTCAGTAACGTTTGCCTCAATTTACTATAATACTGAAAACCCTACAACAGCAGCACCAGTAGTTAGCTTAGCAGCTATTACTATATTGAGTAAATCTGGAACACTATTACCTGTTAGTAATGTGCCATGTTTAGCACCTATTTAACACCAAGTTTAACATCTGCTTATGCATTAAATCCAATGGTTTTCATGTACCATATGACAAATTTTATACTTTGTATTAATTTGTGGCATGTTTGCTGAAAATAACGATTTAAGTTTAAATGCTTTGCAAATCATGAAATAGTTTTAGTACTTTGGTTAGGAGTATTAACCAGATCATTGAATTTCTCACCTGGACTTAATGGTATGTCTAGCTCGCACTTTTTTAGATTTGAGATCTAATCTCCTTCTTATGAGTTTAATGATTTTTTTTAATCTGAAGCTTGGGATACGGAAAAATTTAAACGGACTTAGTAACCTGACAAAATCGTTC
Organism: Anthonomus grandis grandis; assembly: GCF_022605725.1. NCBI lineage: Eukaryota > Metazoa > Arthropoda > Insecta > Coleoptera > Curculionidae > Anthonomus > Anthonomus grandis. The sequence goes on from NC_065555.1 coordinate 26,070,389, forward strand.
ACCCTCTTATTCATCTCTACATATAATCTGTACTCGGTATTATCTTCCAGGTTAGTTTTATGCATATGGCCCTGTTATCTTACGAACTGTTACGTATTTTCTACCTAATTTCATATTGGTGCTTCCTACTTCCTTTATTGGAATCGATATAAATGTTATTGTTAGGTTAGAATCTGGAAATCGGTCTGTTTCTCGGCACCTGACTACGGTGACATTTGCTTATTACTTTTCCTTGGTGGGCATGTGATCGATATTGTGTTTAGCCACAGCCACCTGACTACTTGGATATATTTAAATGTTGTTGTACCTCAGTCAAGAACTTTGTAAAAATTTCATTGACGCATATTTTCGACTCAAATATTGTTTGAGTGTTTTCCAAAGTTGATGTGATGGTCTCATCCATAATTTTTAACCTTATATGTCAGCTTCCATTCCTAAGTCGGTTTTAGAGTAGTTAGTATGAAAACGAATATTAGTTTTTGTCAGCATCACCATCTTCCGTATACATTTCGTATTCCGATCGATCCTGTATACTAACTGTCTTGTGTATGTTGACGATTTGCTTATCATATGAGGTCATCATATCAGAAAAGTAACAAGCTTGTACAAATTCCTTGTCCAACAACTCAAAAAGCTTGAATTGAATGAGTTAAATTGTCGAAACAGTGGGCTGCCAAGGCAGTGGTGCATATATCCTGATGGACCCGTCATGCCCCACCGAAGGTTATCAGAGCCCAACGGCCTTAGAGAAACCGATAAGGCTCTCTAGTCTAAAGGACTTAAAGTCACTCGATACACCGAAAGTGTTCTCCATGTATTTGAACCTGGTGCGCGTGAGTGCTGGGCACTCCCCGACGGTTTCATCCTCCTCACAGCACCATCGACATTCCGGGTTGTCCGCAATACCGATAGTATAGAGATGGCTTCTTAAGTGCCAGTGACCGGTTAAAAGACCTGTCACTAGCCGAATTTCGCGTCTTTTTAGGCGTAGTAGATTTTTGGTGATACAGGCAGAGGGCCCACCTATGTGCGCTTTGGCCTGTCTCATACCAGGGGACTCAGTCCATCTTCGGTGGGTCGACTTGTCCAGCAGACCCTTCATTGACGCGACCGCAACGCATTTGGCGATACCAACTATGTGTTCCGGCTCATCGGCACATTCGCGGATCCCAGTCTGGCAAGAGAGTCCGCTTTCTCATTACCTGCATGACCTGCGTGACCAGGTATCCAGATGAGCTGGACCCTGCAGCCAACCTGCAGCAGTTTTTTTCAGGACTTTTATGCACTCTAGTACAAGCTTGGAGCTTACCTTTGCGGCCGTGATAGCCTTAATGGCAGCTCTGCTGTCCGAGCATATTGATATGACTGTATTGCGGTGTCCGCAATTTAGGATTTTCTGTCCGTATTTTAATACAGCGTATACTTCGGCCTGGAAGACAGTGGCGTGCTTCTCCAGCGAGTATGCCCGACTGGTATGTGAGATCCCTGCACAAAGCCCTGATCCAGCTCTGTTATTCATTCTGGAGCCATTTGTGTACCAGATGGTCCCCCTATTTAGCAATGTTGGAAAGCCACTCATCTCTACCTGCAATGTGCGTCACGAATCCCTCGCAGTCCACAGTGACTGGAGCCATGCAGTCACTGCTCATTAGAAGGAGAGGGCATTCCTGTATGGCCCGTGACCAATTTTTGTGTGACTGATCTCGCCAGCATGTAGTTCGCCGAGGACGTATAGCCGGTACGCAGTCCTCATTGCCTCGAATTGCACAACGAGGTCCAGAGGCGGAAGGCTCAGCAGAGTCTTACGGCGCTCTAGTTGGCGCCGTACGCATAGAACCCGTCATGCTGAGACATGCAAGACGTTGGACTCTGTCCAGTTCGCTTTATCCGTACATGGCCACCAAACGATAGCCCCGTATGTGAGAAAAGACAGACCCCAGGTATTGCCGAAAGCCCGCCTGCAGGCCCATAGCGCGCAGGTGGCGTTCTTCATTCTGGTGTCTGCATGATCGTACCAGGAAGGTTTGGGATCTAACTTGATTCTCAGAAATCGAACTGTCCTGGAGTAATGCAGCTGCACGCCACCTGGAGATATAACAGGGGGCGTGCCAAAGTTACGTCTCCTTGTGAATAGTAGGAGCTCTGCTTTTTTGGTCAAAGGATCACTAGATCATCAGCGTAGGTCTGTGTGTAAAGGCCAGCATTGTTTAAAAGATTTATCAGGATGTCGACCACAAAGCACCACAAGGTAGGAGACAATACTCCTCCCTGCGGGCAGCCCCTAGCCGCCAACGTTTCGACAATCTCGTTGTTGAGCTGGGCAGATACATGATATTTCGAGAGCATGGCCTCTATCCAGCTAACCAAACAGGGTTGTGAGCCGCGGCTCTCGAGTGCTTGGCAGATTAATGCGAAAAAGGTGTTGTCGGACGCCCCTTTAATGTCTAAAAACGCACCCAGACAGGCCTTGCTACTACCCAGAGCACCCTCCACCTTCCTCACGAAGTGGTGTAGGGCAAGGTCCGTGGATTTACCGCCTGATAGGCGTATTGGTGCACATGCAGTGGTTTGTTGACCAGGATGCTTTTCTTAAGGTACCGATCAATCAGCCTCTCCATCGCCTTCAGCATGAAGCTGGTAAGGCTGATAGGTCGGTATGTATATATATCTTTAAAATCTCTTTTTCCGGGTTTCGGAATGAAGACGACTTTCACTTGACGCCATAACTTTGGGACGCAGCCCTGAGCAAGGGACGTCTTGAATAGTCTGACTATGTGTGGGGTTAGTACTTCTTACCCGTTTTGCAAAAGGCATGTATATAATCCATTTATGCCCGGAGATTTGAAGGGGGGAATGTCTTGATTGCCCATTTCATCCTCTCGTAGGTAATTATTCTTCTAGCAGTCTCGAACTCTAAGCGAATCGGAGCTCGAGAACAGCTAGAAGGATCGCGAGATGAGTTAGAGTCTGGGAAGTGAGTGCGCAGCATGACCTTCAGTGACTCTTACTCATTGGTAGTAAAGCCGCAATCTGGAAGTGACAACGACCCTACTTTAGTTCCAGGTTCCTTGGACAGTACTTTGCACAGTCGTGCTGCGGAGGGTGTGTTTTTAACGTCATCACAGAACCGCTTCCAGCACTGTCTTTTGGAGTCCCTGAGTGTCTTTTTTACAAGCTTTCTGAGTTAACTAAACTGGGTCTTATAGCTAGAGAATTTGTATTGGGTAAAATGGGGTTGGATTGATGGCTGTTTTGCAACTGTTAACTGATTGATGAATTCCTTTTACTAAGGTCTTAAGAACATCATCATGTGTTGAAGCACGCTCACCTATTGCATCATCTCATTTTGCAAGTATTACCTTAATGAGATCACAGCTAAGTTAGTTTATCCCTTTGCTGGTTCATAGACTATATTTGCTAAGGATTATTGAATCTTCTTTATCTAAGAAGGCATAAACTGCTACTTCTTTGCCCTTCAGTGGTCTGCCCACAATGAGGTTGTTACGCTGGATGTACTGGAGCCAGATTGCGAAACATATTCAGAAGAACACTGAGTACGTCGTCCCCTACAGGTTGCTCATTAGTAATCTTCGTTGTGTTTTATGAACATAGTTCTATATTTTATTTATAATTTGAATTTTTATTTTAAAGGAATTTTGTTTATCAACTTGTGTGACCTACACAACCTCAAAAATAACGATTAATAATGACATTTATTATGCTACTAAATACTCTTAATTTGGACTTTTAATAAAAAAAGAGAATTTTTATATCTTTAAAACATTTATTAACTTAACAATATCAATAATGATTTTTCTAACTATTTCTCTATCACATACAATTGTTGAATAATATCCAATGTTGAAGTAAAAGTTTTGTTAGCAGGCTTTGGCCGCTCCGGCTACATGAAGTCCAGGGCAAAGGGCCACGGAGCTTGTGCCAGATTCTGGAGAGCAGAAAAACGATTTCGTTTTAGTATACGACACACAGTTAAAACGCAGTGGTTTTATTGGACTGTAATTATGTTAGTTTTTTTTAATACCTTTTGCGTAGCCGTCGAGTATCATGGACAACCTAAATGGCTTGATGATTTTTTATGTGAGTATGACAAGTAACAACGAGATGTAGGAAGAAGTAGATTATTTTGTAATAAGAGTTGTGTTCGGCATTAATGTCACATGGATCTAACATGTGTTAAATCGATTGGCAACTATATATTAATAAATAGGAGGGCGATATTATTCACCAATCATTGATATCTAACAAGTCTGAGTGAAAACTGAGAAATCGAGCAAAGTTACTACTCTGTTAAAGTAAGCTTAGTTATATTTGTACCTATTCTTCTTTTCTTAATCAGTTATTTTTTTGTTTTTTTTTTTTAATTTAATTTGTCATGATTTAAAATATCTTTCGTCACTGCTGATTTGTCAGCCACATCTACCATTACTTATCATCCGGTTTGAGATATTAATGCCGAACGTGATTGTAGTTAGTTGTAAGAAGTAAATAATTAGCCAGTTTCTGACTGCAGTCCTTTGTAAAAATTGAAACGATTATTTTAAGCAGTATTTAGTAAATGTCCTAGTACTTAATTTAGGTGATAATTCAAAACCGACACTTGTTAATTGCAGAAGTCAATAGGCTATCTAAGGCTATCTAGCATTGTCTTTTTTTCATTGTTCCTGCAGTTTAGATACATTGGTCGTACCATCAGTAATTCATCAATATAGCAGTTTCTCAAGACCAATTAGGCCAAAATCAGGCTACTTGTTGTAAAGAGTTTTGCCTCAGAGATTGTTGCAAATTAGCTTATTTATTAAATTGTACTACGATAGGCTCATGCCTAAATCGTCTCTTTGCCAAGATTTGGTCCATTAAGATGCTTAAAGGGAAATGAACCTCAGAATATCCCTTCTTGTAAGAACGTACTCAGTGCATTTTTGTTCTTTAAAGAAAGTCTTCTAAAGTCTAGCGCACTATGAGAGACTGCCTAATTCATCATAGTACTTTATTTATCATAGTATCATCATAGTATTTTGTCATATGTTTTCCTTTAAATCGCCCAACCAGATGACTTCATCCGATACCCAATGCCATAGGCGACGCCAGGTAACAACCTTAATCCATCATTTTGAAGTGGAATGACTACAATGTGATTAAGTTCATCGCAGCTAATATTCAGACTGCTGTATTTACGAAGAAGGCTGACTCTGCTTATTATGCTTATTTAGCCTCTGTCTTTGTCAGGTCACTTGTTGGGTGTAGAGGTTGAAAGCAATATGTCTTGGCATCATCATGTAGCGGAAATAGTTAAACCGTTTTTAAAAAACTTTAGATCCTCTTTAAAACAAAAAAGTTGTATTTACCGCAGCAGCTTTTAACGCTTCACATGGCTCCGATGCGTCTATCTCTTAAGCATGCTTTCACATATGGAGCTCTGCACCCAAACACACATTGAAACTGCTTGATTCCATCCAGAAGAGGGCCTTACACTCTATAGAAGATCCAGAAATGACTAGAGGCTTGAATAGTTAGGCGTATAAAAAGAAAGTGATGGATCTGACTCTGTTTTATCGATACCATCGCAGTCAATGCTTTTCCGAACTGGCCCATGTTGTTCCACTCAGAGCTATATATGCAAAATCTACTCGATCGACAGATGTCACTCATGAAAATCGAGTAAATCTACAGAACGCTTAGAAGTTCGCTATATCGGGATTTCTTTTTATGGAGAAGGGCAAGTCTATGAAATCAACTTCAAAAGCTCATTTTTCTTGAACATTAAACCAAGGAAAAATATGCACAGATATCTTCGTAGCACTGGCGCTACTCGTGATACTCGACTGCCATAGGCTTTGCCCTTTTGTGTCAGTGTATCTTGTAAAAAAAGAGCTTGCTTTGCAATTTTTTGTCTTATTACATTTTGTTTATTTGCCTTATATTTTTAAAGCCTCTATTTTACTGGCCTGGATGAGTTTTTTGTAATTTCTCGATAGCTATTTTCGTAGTACTTTATAATAGTATCTTTCAGTTCCTTCATATAGTCATCTTAATGGGCTCATCTATAATATGTGATTTTAAAGTATGATGATGTAGGTTCGCGTCATATTCCAGGACTAGCTCGGTTCTGCAGTATCTTACTAATTTAATAGCCTATGTTGGTGGGTTTGAACAAAGATATAAAAGGTATGTCGATTTAACCAGGTTCCTACAACAAAAGAAAGGGCACCTATGTATATTTAAATTTTCTTTAACAAGAATGCAAGTTCTTGGTTTTGGATTGGTTTTATTATCTGTTTGTTGGTCGAAGGATTTTGTATAAGGTCAATTCAAAGGACCCTATTACGCAGCAAGTTGCAGCCGAGGCTACAATATTGTGGTGCAGGCTTATCTATGCCATCCTTATTAATCTTCTCATCATGAGGTTTTTTGGGGCGTAAAGCTTTCCTTCCCGAGTTGGAAGAATACCTTAAAGCCTAGCTTTTTATAGTTTTAAACAAGCGGCGTTCACAGAAAAATCCAGTTCTTCTTCACTTTTCATCGGGAGTCATCTGCAAAGAACGACCCTCCTTGAAAATGAATAGGGCTTCCACTTGACGTTACTGATAATAAATTCAGAATCTCGGCCAGTACATCCTGAACAAGTCTGTGCTGCTTCTTGCCCAAAAGTTAATCCTGATATTTGCGGTCGACGATTGCTATCCTGTTACCTCATATCTTCTCACTGTAGCTCGTAAACTAAGTATGACAGCTCCTGAGATATGTAGAGATCCGCAGGTTGCCTGTCTTCCAACCCAGAGGTCACCGCAGTGTCATCGTTATGATGTTCATCTTTAACCCATAATTTTATATTTTTGGAAAGGGTCTTCCTAAGTCCTTTGCATCTGACACTATTTTGTGCGTACTGCGACCAATTATTAGTAATACGCTTTAGGTCGTCAGTCCATATGGTAAGAGGCCTCTACTGCGGAGAGCTTCTTGCCTTGGGCCATCACTCGATACGTCTTGTCTATCTGTTGTCAGACAATCTGGCAACGTATCCTGCCGAATTCCATTTTTATGTAGCAATTCTCTCTATGGCGTCAATTGTCCCTAATCTATGACATATTTCTTCATTTGTGTTCCGGTCTCTAAAAGAGACACCAAACATCTGGCGGTCCATAGCCCTCTGAGTTAGGCGGATCTTGTCTACAACCTTTCTTCTAAGTGTCACTGTTTCGTTCGTTGTTAATGTGTCAATATTAAATCTTTCATTTAGTTTACCAAAGACTGCCCAGGATAATCCTATGCGATGGGCGAGCTTAAAAGTTTGGTTATGTCTAGTCTAATTTCATGTCCTAAATATTAACATAATAAAATCTACTCAATATCTTTTCCAGCAACAAGAACATTACGGTTTAGCACCAGATTGGTCATTATTTATGTCTCTGTCATATTGATTTTCCGGCTGACCTCGAAGAAAGCATGGTGGCGCTTTTCCAACATTGCTATTGCATCATTTATACAATCGGCTGTGAGGACGATGTCATTTGCAAATCTTAAAAAACTGAGTTTCTCTCCATTTGCGTTAATATAGTGTTCGAATAGGTCTGCCCTCTTACAAGTATGTTCCAAAAGAATGGTGAGTAACTTTGGAAAGATAATGTCTCCTTGCCGAAATCCTCGCTGCATAAAGAATTTATTTGTTTGGTGTTTGGATAATCTTACGCTAGCTGCGGCGTTAGATTATCCAAACACCTGTGGTAGATGTATTTAATTAAGTTGATGTATTGACATTCTATTCGACACTCAGTCAATACTGTTAACATTTGTTGATTTTTTTTTACCACTAGTAGTGGCTGTTGGTGCCCTTCCCCGATCTGAATTTTGCTTATTCTCTGGGCTAATAGAAATTAAGCCTAGCCTCCAGTCTCTAAATAATAATTTTTATGAAGAACTTATATATGTGTGACAGTATAATGATAGGGCAATAGTTTGCCAGATCTGTTATGTCTTTCTTCTTATGCAATAAAAGAATTACTGCATTGTTCTAATGCGGTGAGGTTATTTCATGGTAAATACACTCGGTGAAAAGTTTGGCTATAGTCTGGATGATCTTATTCCTGCCTAGCATTGCTTCAATCAGTACTCCATCGTCGCCGAGGGATTTACTTCAAATATTGATATTTCTGGCATTTCCTTTGATCCCTGGTTTATGATCTTGGATATTTGGTTGGTCTTCGCTTTGATCGTCCCTGCTATACATTTCGCGATAAAGGGACTCAACAACCTTAAGGATATTAATTCTATCTGTCGTAATGCTTTCTTCTTTGTTTTTTATCCTGTACATAATTTTGTTGCCTTTTTTTATATTTCGTCTCATAACTTTCAGACTCTAGTTTTCCTCTATTATTTTTGGTATCTTGTTTGTGTTGGTTTTCTTTTATGTCTTAAATTAAAGATATTCACCGATTTGATCAATCAATTTTATTTAGGAGGTCTTTCGTATTTTGGCTTTGTTTTTTTTTTGTCAGTCATAATAGATGTCTGGTATCTTAATATTTATCGTTGATCTGTGGGGGAATCCATTCTTTCTTTCAATTAAACAATTCTTTCGATTAAAATCACTTATGTGTACTATGTAGTACGTTAGCGTAAAAAAATGTCGTCCGGCTGGGTAGTACTTGAATCGTATGCCTCTATTATTATGAGGCTGTAACTTTTATTTAATTTATAAACAAGAAAGATAGTCCTCGGGTTATGCTATTAATTTTGATTATATTCTGGGTGTGTTTTCTGTGTATAATGAATCTTATTCCACCATTTAAGATGTCTTCTTCTCCTCTAAAATAATATAAATGTGTGTATTTAAGGAAAATTTAGTCTTCTCCTTTTCATTTCATTTCGCTGAGGCTAATAATGTCCTACTTTATTGTCTCCAGTTCTTTCTATCATACCATTATCTCCTGGTCCGATAGTTCTCACGTTATATAAAGTAATGTGCATTTATCGCTCTTTGTGGTAGCACGCTCCTCTCCGGGTATTCTTAGCACCCTCTGTTTCAACCCTGTTCCGACCGCTACCTTGGTTGGGGAGTGTTGAAGCGATTGTTGACGAGAGTCAGTTTGTGCAATATCAAAGTGATTAAATTTACTTGTACTCTAGTACATGCAGTACCCACGAATAGTGAAGAAGGGTTGGTACTTGGTCCACGTAAACGTCAGCAGCACTCTTTTACGGACGTAAAGCAGAATACTCGAGATTTTTATACTATTCTCTGGAGTCTCCGTAAAAGTAAGCATGGATCCTATATGAAATGTTAAAGTTGAATTCGTGTTATATTTAGTGCAGTGGCTTGTAAATTCACAATAATGTCCACTATGCAGCAGTGTTGTTTGCAGGCAAATACTCGAGCAGTGCTCACCGTGCGCTGTGGTTTACGTGACTGCTCGTCTGCACGCCACCCAGATCATGTCTGCAAGGTGCAAAGTATTTCTCAAGCTCTAAATGATCATTAGGTGAAAGTTTATTTAAAAATTTTATATCTTTATGTTATCTCTAATATGAAGTAGGTATGTGATAGAGGTGATGTATGAGCCATGTGATTAAAGTGCTGTTAGCCCTTTGCCTCATCTTGGTGGATATCGATATTTTAGTAAATCCTGAGAAACTAGAATTTCTTTGCGTCTTTTTTTCTCTCTATCCAATGTGAGGCTTCTTTTACTAAAAGAGCTAATTTAAATTATTAAAAGTTGGATCACGATTATTTTGACAATCTTTTTATAAAATGTCATAATTGTACATATACTAGCAGGCATACTAAAATACAATTTCTAATCTATTATTTTCCACAGGACTGCAGTCAGATTCAGGATATTACAGAAAATTATGTTTTACATGTCATTAACATATATTATTCTTTAATTTATTTACAGACTATGCAGAATACGTATTTTTGGGGTTATTCATGTCAGAAATGTTCATAAAAATGTATGCACTTGGACCAAGAATATATTTTGAATCAGCATTTAATCGATTCGACTGCGTAGTAATCTCAGGGTCGATCTTCGAAGTTATATGGAGTGCGGTGAAAGGGGGCTCTTTCGGCCTCTCTGTATTAAGAGCTTTACGATTGCTAAGAATATTTAAGGTATATATTCAATTATTATTAATTATCTAGAAATACGTCGCTACTGTGTAACTCCTATTTTTTTTATTACAGGTGACAAAATATTGGTCTTCGTTACGAAATCTCGTCATTTCGTTGCTCAATTCGATGCGCTCCATCATTTCACTGTTGTTCCTTCTGTTCTTGTTCATTCTGATATTTGCTTTGCTGGGAATGCAACTTTTTGGCGGACAGTTTAACTTTGATGGCGGAACTCCTCCTGCCAACTTTAATACTTTCCCCATTGCCTTGTTAACTGTCTTTCAGGTAAGACTTTTTATATACTAATATTAGACAAATACTTTTCCGACTAAGCATTAGAGTATAGTAAGTACACATTTATTGGATATTATTTGCTTAGAAATCAAGTACGAGTCTACAAAACATATTTTCTCAGTTGTTGTTTATAAAATAGACTAAAATATACTAATAATTATTATAAAATTGACCCTATACATTTTAAAAAATCTATTATATGTATTTTTATAAGAATACAATATGTAAAAATATGTTGCATAGAATAAATATCAATAGAAAGCAAACTTCTTTCCTAGTATTTACTCAAGCCATACTGTCAATTATATCTCAGAAATTTCCTTTGATAGATTTACTAATATCTGCCTCTATCTTGATCTTCTTATGAAATTGTGAATCATGTACAAAAATATCCGAATAAGTTAGCCGCTGGACAAGATTGAATAGCTTCGTTTTCCATAAAGAAATATTATTAATACCTACTCCTAGCAACCCTTTTAATAGTTAATAAGTTCCAACCCACATATATAAATGTAGCTTTCTGAAATCAATTTATAAAATTAGGTCAACATAAGAAATCAAAAACTATAGAGCAGTGTGTAATCTGATATCTCTAAATAACTGAAATATTTTATGTTTGGATTATTCAATTACCTTAAGTTGAGACCAAAGTCTTAAATTAAGACTGTTGACTACGTTGACATTTTGAATACATACAGACTATGAACGAAAAGTTAACTTTTAAAAATCTAGTTTTATATTAACCCTTTCAGACGCAGCGTTCACTCTAGTGGACATGATTTTTCCTATAGCCTAATTACACCCCACAATTTATATTTGTTGTCAAACCGATTTGTCCACTGAAGTGGACCCATAAGAAATACATTGAGCGACATCTCTCGCTAAATAATTAAGACCTAAGTTGACGTTTCAATTTGCCAGTACAACAGTTCATGTTTACATATCGATTTTAGGTTATAAATCGTATAAAAGTGAAAAATATTCATTTAGTTGTTGACACGAACTTTATAAATATACCTGGACAGCTAATGCATATGGCCACGATACTCAAAAATCGCCACTGCCTGGTGGCCGCCATTTTTATAGTGGTTGTGTCCCTTTGATGTTGCTCACTCTAAACATTTTTAGTGTTGCCAACAAAAAATATATTAAATAACTAATGTAATATGTTATGAAGCTGACAACGCTGACGTTTAACGTGTGAGTATAGCGGATTGCCTAGTTTTTGGCGATTTGTAAACGACGCTTGGGTATATCGTCTACAACAGGCGATATAGCTTCCTCCTTATAAAATACGTGGATAATGTATCACCATCCTTATTTAAACGTATTTGGTTCACTGTTTCTCAAATCCGAATTATTGTGAATTGTCTGTCTGTGTTTATGATAGAATAGACAATTTTCGAATGCATATGTTTTGACGCTTAACATAAACGTAAACGTTATCTTAGCCGCTGTTTGACAGCTCTCCAAAAAGTGTTTACCGCTAACCTAACGACAGCAAAAAGCTTTATTTCCAAGAAATTCGTTTTCATTGTTTTCTTTGTGATTATTATTCCCTAAAATTTTGTAACCTCATTTTTTATTTACTATTAAACCAACTATATAGTCAAACTCGCTCTTATCGTGCGGGTGTATCGGATTATCAACGACAAACTTTTGTAGTTACGTTTCATTTCAATTTGCGCAACAACGTTTTTTAACTACAACGCGTCAGATAAACGAAACAGATATATGCAGCGTTAATGTACCAAAAGAAGATAAAATGATAAATGTCAGTGGTTCTAAAACAATTACTTTCATAACAAACAAGCCTGTCTCGTTTCGATTGACGGATGACATTATTTGTCACAAGATAATTTAAATTTCAAATTATGGAAAAGAAAAAGCCTTTTTGTGGATTTCTAAATCCTCAAGCCAAAAAAATGTTACTTAATGTTATTAATTACTTCGAGAACGAAAAAAAAAATAAAGGGTTGCCTAAGAATGTACAAGAAGAAGTAGCTAAAGCGCTTGGAATTAGTTTAAGAATGGTGCAAAAGGTTGTATATGAAAACAAGAACAATCTTATTCCCAAGAAGGAAAAAAATATAAAAGGAAGAAGCCGAAGACTGAAGATTTAAGTGAATGTGTAAAAAAAGTAAATGATAGGATTTATGAACTATATAGGCTAAAAACAAATATAACGCTGCCATTTCTGAGGGATGTTTTAAAGCAACGCGGCACTTTGGAAATTGGACTTTCTGCTTTATCAAAATTAATTAAAAGCATAGGTTTTCGCTATAAAAAAGACTGCAATAGAAGATATTTGTGTGAACTACCAAATATTGTGAGCCAACGAATAGGATTTTTAAGACAATATACACAAAATGGAAAATCAAAGTTAAGGAAAGTGGTATTCTTAGATGAAACTTGGATATTTTCAAACGGGAGTGGAATAAAATCTTGGCAAGATGAATCTGTGAAAAGCATGAAAAGAAAAAAAGGATGTGGTCAGGGAAAACGATTTATTATTTTACATGCTGGGTGTTCAACGGGATTCGTTCCAGGTGCAAGTTTAATTTTTTCTTCTAAGTCTAAAAGTATGGATTATCATGACAATATGAATTGCAAAATGTTTGAAAAATGGTTAAAGGAACAGTTAATACCGAACTTGCAAGAACCTTCCTTAATAGTATTAGACAATGCGTCGTATCATTCAAGAATTTTGAATAAACAACCAAATGGAAGTTGGAGAAAAAGCGAAATTTATGAATGGTTAGTGAAAGAAAATCAGAATTCCTTGCTATATATGCTAAAATCTGAACTTCTTTCAATTGCAAAATCGCTGAAAAGACCAATAATATATGCTGTTGACGAAATAGTACGTGAATATGGCCATGAAGTTTTAAGATGCCACCATACCATTGTCAGTTTAATGTCATTGAGCTTATATGGGCAGGGTCAAAATCTTATTACGAGAAACATCTGGGTGCTGGGTTTAGATCTGACCAGGTTGAAGCTGTTTGGAATGAGGCATTAAATCACATCACAAAGGCGTATTGACGGAAATCAGTGGATCACACAGAAAACATTATTAGAACCTGGTGGAAGAGAGAAAAAGTACTCGATATCCAAGTTGAACCATTGATCATTGCTCCATTTGAAGAAGATTCGGAAAATGACGAAGAGTTTTCCGACTCTGTTAGTGATAATGATAGTTATAATTAGTATCTTTAGTATTTATATTTAGTTTTCTTAAGTATGATTAAAAAGTCCATTTTTTTTTTTTTTAAACAAAACTAAGTAAATGAATTGGTGAATGCGCTGGAAGATAAATATGCCCGCCGCATTCAGCAGTTTTTTTTTAGTTATTTTTTATCTTTTTTTGACTTTTAACTGATATAAAAGAAAAGATAACACAACTTTTTTAATTTTCTGTGCATCAACGTATAGATTGGGTCGAATGACAAATAATAAATCATAAAATTAAAATGTCATTTTAAAAGTGAGATTGTAATATGAACTTGCCTTTAAACAAAGAAAGTAGTTTTCTGGTCTCTGACTGCACTGCATCAAACATAATACAAATTAATTGTTTGTCATTATACCAAAATGTATAGTTTCACAATAATTATTACAAAAAAACACAATCACACATAAACAAAGAAGAAGACAAGATCAAATAATTGTTAAAAATTAGACGCTGTACCCTAAAATCGACAAATTAGTATGTCATGCACAATTTTAATGAAAGTGAAATAATACTTATGGGCTTTTTCACGTCATGAAAGGAAATAACCAACGTATGTTTTACATGTCGAATCTCGGATACGTAGTATTCCGCAGACATTTTTACGGCGTTAAAGGCATCACACCAGTTAATAATTATGATCTAAGGTGTATACGCGGCTTTAATATGTCACATGACGGCGTTCAATGTATTGTCAAACTCTCAAGGAAATAACATTTTGGCAGCCGCTGATTTTTCAATTTGATTCATATTACGTGGCGACCTTTGAACCCGCACGATAAGAGCGAAGGCGACTATAGTTATTTTATTAATAGTTGGTCTACAATATTATATCTAATCATTTAATTAGGTAGCGTTACTTAAAAATGGGAAAGTACCCAAAGTTACAATATGATTGAAGATTTTGCAGCTCTAGAATCAGGCTGTCATTTCTCAACTATATACATACATATTATACTGCAGTGCAGAGCCGCCGAGTTCTATGGTGCTCTGTGCTGTAGTATAGTATGTAGATACGCGGACGGTTGACAGCTAGAAAATGCTTTCGAAAAGCGCGCGGATGGTGAAGGTATACCTACATTTTAAAATATTATAAAATAATGGGAAAAATAGTTTTTTTTTGTCTCATTTTTAGATCAAGAATCAGTTGAGAATGAGAACGAAGCTGTAATAAAATAACTAGATGAAGAAAATTTATTACTTGTTGTCGAAAAAACTAAAAATAATGGTAATTTTTGTAACCATATTATTTGTAAATATGTTCATATATTTTTTCTAGTCTTATCACTTTCCGATGTAAGTAGCGAAAAGGGACATGTGATTGAAATTGAATATAAAATTATAGGAGAAAAGAGATAAAACAATTGAACAAAAGAAGAAAACAAAAAGTTTTTATGAAAAATTCGATCTAACTGATAAAAAAGACGTAAAATGGCTAAAAGATGCAACTTATGAAACAAGAAAAATAAATTGGGCAAAACCAATAGAAAATGAGTTAATTGATCAACCACATTAACCACATTTATTTTTTGTAGAATATATGTCCGACCAAATTTTTTAAAATTTTGAACACTCGATAACAGATATGTCGCTTTTCTCCTACTGTCGCTATAGAGCTCAAAAAAATTTTTGGAATTCATATTCTTATGAGAAATTTGAACCTTCCAAGAATAAAAATATACTGGAACGGTTCAATTGGTATCCCAATTATAAAAGAAAATATGAATCAAAAAAGGTTCTCGAAACTGCGCCAATCTCTTCACTTAGTAGATGTAAAAAGTAGGCCAGAAGAAAATTCAGATCGGCTTTGAAAGGTCAGATCTCTTTATGATTTAATTAGAGAAAGATGCCTGGAACTTCCCTTAGAGACGAATCTATGTGTGGATAAGCAAATAGTACCATTTAAAGGACAAATCAATTATAAACAATACATAAAAAATAAGCCGAAGAAATGGGGTATTAAAAGTTATATTCTATCCGACAAATTGGCATATAGTACTTCCTTATATATCAAGGTTCTACAATCGAAATTCAACCAGAGTTTTTGACACTAGGCTCAAGTGCTGCGGTTGTTATGCATCTAAGTGAGAGAATAGATTCTAAAAATCATGGACTATTCTTTGATAATTATTTCAGTAACTATCAATTATTTCAATATCGGACAATATTCAGAGGTCAATATTCAAAATTGGTACTGTCAGAATCAACCTGTTTTCTAGTCCGCCATTACCATCAGATGCTGCAATGAGGAAGGACGGACGAGGCTCTTGTAAAACTGTCATTAGCTCAGATGGAGTAGTTGTAACTAAATGGTATGACAATAAATCAGTGATTGTTGCATCTAATTTCATTGGTGAAGGGCTCTGATAAGCGCCGTCGTTTGGACAAATGAATATGAGAGGAGTCGGTAAATTAGGCTTTCTTTTGAGCTTGTATCGTTTCCATCTAAGATTTAAAAAGTATACCCTACGAATGATAATACATGCTCTTGATTTGGCATTAGTGAATTTGTGGTTAGAGTATATCATAAAGTATATATATATTAGATCTTTTAGCGTTTAGACAGAAAGTGGCTGAATATCTTATTTTTTATAAGGACCCGCCCAAACGTGGACGGCCGTCTTTAAATGAAAATTCAGTTATTATTCGTGCTCATACTGAAATAAAACCACCGAGTGAATTTTAGGTATGATGGCTATGGCCATTTTTGCATTAAATGTAATGTACACTCATGTTTGGTAAAAGCCAGAAACTGTTTTTTTTATATTTTATAAAAAATAAATTTAATTATTTTACATATATTTTTGTTTTAATTTAATTTTCAACATAAATATTTTTATATGTTTTTTTTTATAAAAATAGTTTTGTAAACCTAGTAAACAAGACAACTATAGTAGAATTTATTTTCTACGACAGTCATTGACTTTGTCTCTGAAAGGGTTAGAACTGTTAAAAAGTATATTCTGTACAGCCTGTGGTAGGGTCCTAGGATGTGGCTTATTTTAGGACCCATCTCAACTTAACCCAATCGTTTTCTGATTATTAAGAAACTTAGTTATTTTTGCATAAGGAGTCTATTACTTAAAAGTTCACTGACATTCTGATGGCAGTCAAATGAAAGTGTTATGATTCATGTTTTTATTATCCTTTTAGGATCCTTTTAGGGTGCTTAAAGATTTCTATTATAGACTTTTTTTTATTCTGTATATTTGATTTGAGCAGTTTCTGTCATTTGCGAATGACGTTAAACCATATCAAATCTTATTGTATCATGATTTAAAACAATTGCAACTGAATATAAATACTTTCAATCAGTGGTTATTTTAGGATGATTGAACATAGATAACTTTCTGTACATTGTCTGAAATTATAAGATTTAATCATATTGTCTCAAAGAATACAAGAATCTTAGGCTTCATTTGTGAAACCGTAGCAGATACCTTTAATAACACTATACTGCAATAGTGAGGTCTATATTAGAATAATTAGTTCTCTGCGGTCACTACTGTACACTGGGCATATTGATATTCATAAAAGCGTTCAAAGTAGATTTATTGAAGCTGCAGCATACAGAATAATATATGGGAAGTATAAATATGATGGGTTGAGGGTTTTCTTAAATATCACAGTTCACTTTAAACGAAACATATACAGGGTGCTTCAGGAGGAATGGTGGATATTGTGGTATGTTGCAGTATCTTTAAATCTGAATGAAAAAGTTCATGTATCGAGACATATATAAACATGTATCGAGATTAGTATTATTATATTAAGAGACAGCTATTTGAAGTTGATCTAACGTAGCAGAAAGAAATCGATCATACGTGATTAAGTAGGCGGTAAATAACAGATGTCGTCATTGGTGACAGTTACATTAATCACTTAGCATTTACAGTATTATCATCATCAAAGTGTTAAGAATGCAGTAGTGTTCGTTTGTGGTGCCTGCAACGAAAGTGCCGAAGCATCTTGTAGAGAATACGGTCGACGATTTCTGAACAGACGATTACCGAGAACAGTATTTATTCGTGTCTTCACCAAACTGTGTGAGACTGGTAGTGTACCCAGCAGGTTTAAATCCGAATGTGCAAATCAACAAAACTTAGTTCTTAGAACGTAGTCCTGGTACGAATACATGGAGAATTGCTGTACGTATCTGTGATCTGCACTTAAAGGTATGGCGGATATAAATGAACAAGGTTTGCTTCATTTCAAATACAACGGGTACAACTCCTGGAACCCTATGATCTCGTTAATACACTGGAATTTTTTATCATTGGGGCTCACCGTCAATCAATTTCATAAATACTATTCACTGATAAATCAACCTTGACTTGCGACGGTATTAACAACACCCATAACTGGCATCGGTGGTCTCATAAAAATCCACATGCCGCCGCTGAATAAAATTTCCAACATTGATTCTACGTAAATGTGTGACACTGAATTATTGACAGAACGTTTCTTCGACCCGGGTATTTAAATTTTCTACAAAACAATAAGCCAATAGAGGTTATTCCTTTGAATTCAAGAATAAATATGATTTTTCAGAAGAAGATTTCGTATATTACAGCCGCCAAATAACAGAATACTTGAATCAAACTTTCCCGGAACGTTGGATCGGCCGCGGTCCCATCAGTTGGCCACCAAGTTCGCCTGACCTTACTCCCCTAGATTTTGGATTGTGGGAATGGCTGAAAAATTGAGTTTATTAAGAAAAAGTAAATACGCAGGACGAGTTAATGCTTAAGATTATGCATTGTGCTGCCCGCATTAAGAAATGTGTTGATGCCCTTCAAAAAACTCTACTTATTCCTAGAGCTGAGAAGTATATTGAAGTTGGCGGTGAGATTTTCGAACCATTCCATCCGGCGAATCTTCATTTATTTGTATTGAAACACTTTAACACTAGCATTAAATTCAAATAGCGGTATCTCAGCAATTATTGAGATTAAGATACATGTTTATATGAAGTTTTCTTTTTAGAATTATGGATACTACAACATACCCAAATATCCATCATTCGTCCTGAAATATCCTGTGTAATAGTTAATCGGAGTAAATAATCCTAACCAGGAAATAATTTTTGTGCATGCAATGATGTTGAACATCTTTTAGGTTACGGTCTAATGATGTGAGTTTCTCTTCTTCCAACTTTATCAACTTTCTCATTTCCTGGCACTCTGCGCGCTCTCTTCAGATTCATTAGACGTTGCCTTATATTTCCTACCAATCCTTGCAATACTCTCTAATGCAAGGATTGCCTGGCCTATTGTCGCAAGATTTTCCAACGCATAGAATATTTTCTTAAAGTCTTGGGTTTCTCGAAATATTCGAATTTCCGTGTTTTATCGTTAAAAAATCTGTCTGTATATCATCTAAGGACTTCAGAAGGTCTACTGTTGCTGAGCTTCGACTTTACTTCGATTCTAAATTTAACTTCAAAAAGCGCGTGGAAGAAATACTTAGGAGTCACATGACCTTTTCCTATTTTCTCTTCTTACAGTTCGCCGAAATTCTTTGATTTTCTATCAAAATATGTTTTTTTCTTTCTGGCTATCTGCACAATTCCAAATCTCGCATCTTTGACTAAAAATCCAAGTGGGTTGATGGAAGATTTAGACTATATAAGCTTATGTAAAATTTAACTTATGGCATGTCATACTAATGGTCCAAGATAAGCCATTCTTTGTATTTAACTTATTAAGAATCTCCTCCTTATGAAGTAACGTTCAATTTTTTTAATATGCATGTAATAATTTTATTGTTTTTAAATAAGTTTATAGTCAATAATCTTATTGCCACTATAATATATACAAGTCTCCCTATAATCTAATATTATATTTGAACACAAGACAACAGAATTTTATAGTCAGATATCGTGTTAATATTATTTCAAACCACTATAGTTAAACTATAAGTACGAGTAATATGTTTGAGACAACTAGACTAACTTCTAGAATAAAGTAACTTTTGTAATTAATATATATATACTTATATTTATTAAGAAATGTTTGTAAAACATTAAGTATCTTACTATAATTATTAATGGAAAAATCAGAAGTTTCAAATCGTCAGTATGTATTTAAAAAGGGTTGATCACCCGAGGATTATTTGACGGATCTAAAACGTACACTGTACTCTTTATTAGATGGTGGTGCACAAAATAGCTTCTGTAATTTTGGACTTGGCCTTCGATACGGCTGATCATACGATTCTTCCAAGTATTCTGGAAAATAATGGAATAAATAACATGCCTCTGAGCTTTTTAAAGGGCTCTTTTCAGATTCGTTTTGGGGGGATTGAATTGTAATTGGATATATCATTATGCTCTTATATCTTTACAGAATTGAGATTTTATAAAACAGGTTTTAAAAGAATACAATTAATTAATATTATATAATTTACTTTCTCATCAACAAGAGCCACCCATTATATTTTTTTAACCTATTTTTCCCGTAAACTCCTAATATTATTATTGGTTGAGTTGTAGAGACTTTGTTCAACTGCCAGATTTGCATCAGTTCTGGAGCCAGGTTTTCATATTTTGTGATTTTTTTTGGTTTCAGTTTTGCTGAGGTTGTGAGTCAATGGCACTACTACGTCGATAGAGCATCTTCGGCAGGAGACTAAAACTTTAAGTAACAGCTTTAATCTTCTCCCGAAGAACATCGTTAGCGAAACACGTGTCAAGAGTAAAATAAATAGTTTTGGTTAGTGGCCTCGTGATTTAAGTGTCACACCAAAGGTTCCAATCATAGGACTACTATTGTTGGTGTTTCTAAAACTGCGTATTGCTCGTATTTATATTATGGTGGATAGGCGAATAATTTCAGCAACTTGAATGTTGGCACCTTGCAATGTCTTCTATTAATTCAATCACTGCATGCTAGCAATTACTTGTCAAGTTGAGTTGTAGCGAGGAACCATTGACTGTAGCACACATGGTTCCTTGATGGAATCACTGAGGGTTTCTAGAGACCTTGGAAAAGCAACAAAGATGCCCATGCTTATCGTTCTTAGGAAAAGTGTATTAGTTGCCCAGATATTTAAACCACCTAAGCTATCCATGAGTGCCAAAAAACGTGGTCTACCATTTCTTTCACTTGCCAGCTTTTTAGTGGGTGGCTGAGCCATCACCTAAACATCTTAAGCTGTACTCAAAAGCCCTCCTTCACTTATTCATTTAAGGCCTTTGTTCACTATGCAAATTAGCATTTCCTTAAAGCCTCTTTCTAAAATTTGATTACATACTGGACTTAACTAGGACTGGACTTGTTACTATCAGTTTTACAGTCTGGGGTGTACAGAAATCCATAGATATTTTAACTCATTTAAAGATACTACCCATTTCGTGTAAACACAATTATATTGCCGTTATACATTATAGTAGTTAGCTGTATAGTATCGCACTACAACGTTTTGATAAAATGAGACATAAGCCGCAAATAGCTGAAGCACTGGACCTCAACAAAAAAGCAAATATTGGTAAATCAATCTAAAGTAACGACGTCAGTGGAGATAAGTTGCGATGTCAAGAGAGAAATTGGCAATTCTGCTGCCTCTCAATGCAAAGCCAGAGAAGACTCTCTGGCTAGGAGATTCCTGTAAAGTTTACCTATCAAGCAAGGAAGAATTGCTTCACACAAAGATTTGATTTCGAATGAATTTACAAATATGAAAAATATGTTTTAAAAAACAGACAGGGAGGTTGCTTTAAAAGCCATCATAGGATCCTGGATATTTTCAAACTGGTCCAAGAGTGTAGCGATATACTGAACACGCTGGGTAGGAGAAAGACAGTCAGTCCAACTGTATTAGGTTCTGGGAGTGGAACGGCGGACGAATTCGCCATGCTCGGATTATCTCTCACACCGATCAGCTCCGAGCCCTTTCTTGGACTAAGTAAAAGAAACATTTCCCATATCCTAGACAACTGTGCATGTGAAAAGAATTAAGAAAATTGGAGTAAGCACAGCGGTTACCGACAGGTCAAAGCTTTTATCAAATTTAGCTAAAGCTAGGATAGCGTGGCTGCTGTTCTGGCATTATAGCAGGCCTGACTAGAGTCCTAATAGGTCACTGTAGACTTAATCGACATCTGGACATCTTAGGCGTGGGGCTCAATCTGTTGTGCCCTAGTTGTGGCGTGGCGAATGAAACAACATATCATTTTACTCGTATAGGAGAATGCGAAGGATGGGCTAATATCAGGAGAGTAATCATGAGTTTACCCTTCATATTACAAGAGGAACCAAAGGATCTTAACTTGGAAGGCCTGCTCTTCTTCATTAGAAGGACCCTCTTTAGGGAAACTAGGGAGGGTGGCGTGAGGTAATGACGGGGTTTCAGGAGCTGATAGAAAGAGACTTTTATATCTATGAGCCGGACTCTTCGGTCCCTCCTCTATAGCTATAGCTATGATCTGAGAAATAAGGGTGTACTTTTTTTAATCTCTACTCACATATATATTTTGCCAAAGCTCTGGAAAATGATGCTGGTGGAAAGAAATGTTCCACTGGACAATTTCCATTATATAGACGATATAGTACTTTTTACGGCTCTCTGCTTTCTTGTCAAGAACTGAGCCTGGAGCTATAAATTCTAAGACTAAAATGCTATGTTGCTATGTTTGTATTTCCATTTTTTAGTTATTTTGTACGATATAGCCCTGTCGGCAAATTATATTATATTGCAGAAATATTGCACATATATTACTAGTTCATTACAGTCATATTGCAGCAATGTTTTAATGTCCGCTTTTTTCATTGCATCCACAACATTGCTGAAACATTATAGCAATATTTGATGGGGTATGTCACTGTGATATTGCATTAATGTATGTGCTGTATTGTAGTAATACTCACGTAATATTACTTATATCTTTCATTTTTATTGCTGCTATATTTTATAATAATTTTGTATTAAATTTGCAATATTGATAAGATATAACAAAATTAATGTATGTATTCTATTAGATTACATGCAGTTGATATGCTGTTTTTAAGGCGACCTATTTCTAAAAATGTTCGTTTATCTGCAAAAAAAGTCAATAATATTTCCTTGATGTTGTTGAACATAGCAACATTTCTTCCTAAAGATTTCATTCTAACTCTTAAATTCTAAGAAAAGAATTATATGACCATTTCATTGCTTTGTACATTGCTATAACTATTTTAGCGAGTCCTACACTCTCTAAAAATAAACCCAACGTTGATTACGCTGAAGCATTGTTGTCCCATTTTGTATCGGAGTTTGATCAATTGTATGGCAGTAAATACGTCTCTCATAATGTGCATTACATCTTGCCCATGATGTTAGAAAACATGGAAACATCGACCACTTTGGTGCCTTTCGTTTTGAGAATTGCATAGGTACTCTTGTAAGATTTGTTATGAAAGGAGAACGCCCACTCCAGCAAATCATCACAAAGTTACTGAAATCAATAAATTTGAGGAAAAACCACTTAAAAAAGAGAAAAATATTATTCTAACTAAGCGTCACGAACGAGGAATTTTACACCAAGGAGAAAAATTTTCAAGGCAATATCAGGTTATAAAAAAAGATGGAAATGTTGTTAGTATTATGGATGTGAAAAACAATTGTGTTCGTATGTATGATGGTACTATAGTAGATGTAATAAATTTTGCATGTAAAGAAGATTAAAATTTTGTAATTGTCAAAGAATTGGAAGTTTTACATAGTTTATACGAACTTGGGAGTTTTAACTCTTCTGATCTTGGTATGGACGTATGTAAAAAAAGTATAGAAATACATTTATGGCTCTGCGAAAATGTACAATGTAAAATTTTAAAACTACCTTACAGTGATACAACTTACGTCACTTTTCCCATTCTTCACACAAATGTGTGAGTATAAATTAAGAGTGCCATTAGAATATTATCAATTAGTTTAGGAATAAAGTTTTTAAATTGTGTAATTTAAGTAATTGCGTTTTTTGTTAAATATATATTTATACACCTGGATAAATAATTGCACTATCTATATATTTCGACTATTAGTATTATATTTCATTGAAACCCTCTTAATAAACATTTGTTTGCAAAATTTAGCAGATACCTGTGTAATTAATCAACTATTTAATCAATCATTAAATATTTTACATAAGTGTTACAATATGGCTGCAATATTACACATCAAATTCAATCAATCATCAAATTTCAATGATGTTTATCTTATTTGTGACGGCTATTTAATATTTCATGAACACCAACATCACATGTCACAGTTAACTTCAAAATGTAGAAGTTGGTGAATGAGGTATCAGTTAAAGTTAACTTTATAAAAAAATCCTGGTATTCGGCATATATTCTGTCAATAATTTGGAACATTACCTATCACTGAAATAGCTTCTATTCCTCGACATATAGATGGCGGTAAAAAAAACGAAATTATCTCCTTGAGACTACCACACTGTTAAGCATCTAACATGTTATATATAATGCCGCAATTTTTCATAGTTCTTTATCTTGTAGAGGCTTTCTTTCTAGAAGTATATCTACGGCCAAGCCAGGCCAAAATAAAGTTACAAAAAATTAATTTTTTGACAGTAGCACATGGTCCTAATAACGTCTCAAAGACGAAGAAGAAGAAATGGAACGTTTATAAAACTGGAATTTTATTGCTAAGGGTAACTTAACGGTTAAAACGTTCAATGACTGTTCTCATATCGAAATTCCACTTTTTTTTTTGGGAATAAATTCTTTATTGCTTTAAATATATGTATAAAAATATAATGTTGGTTTCTTTTTTTATTTTTTGATGACGCCGATCAGCATCCGGTCACACTGTTAAAGTATATTAGCATTTGTCTTCGTATGACGCTGAACGGCGTTATAACTAAAGACAAATAAAAAGCGTAAAAAAAACTTTCTTTAAAAATAAAAGCGCTTCTAATCATAATAAAAAAACTTCTATTATTACAACTACATTGTAACAAAAGTGTTACATCTGTTGGTTATGCCACTTCTCATAACAGGAAGGCAGAAAGGTTTGTCATCGGATGCCTTGCATCGGAAATTAATTTCGCGGCGTGTGTTTTTCATAGTACATAGTTTGCACTTCAGAAAAACGGACTTCTTTCCAAACTTAGGTCCTGGGACACCAGGAATTTTCTTGGTCCAGTGACCTACGTTTCTGTGGTACGGAATTTTGAAATCTTCTGTTACTGTGTCAGCTTGTTCTTATTAAGCTCTTTGTCTCGATGTTTTCTATGAGGCACTTGATCAAATTATTAATAATTAACATAATTAAAGATAAGAGTATTTTCTATTAGTGCCTTTGAAATACTTTCTGTGAAGATAGAATACATTCCAAACTGACACGTCCAATAGATGAAACAGAACTTTTTTGTACCATCTAAGCGTCTTGCGTGGAGAAGAGTATGTTAAAAGTATTTAATCGTATCTATCGATCCCGGACATATGATCATTATATGTAACAACTTCTTCAGGCTTTGCATATTCTTTTTCAAACTTCCAAGCGTGGATGGTTCCGAGTTATAATCACGAGAACATCTCTCCTATCTTTCCATTTAGAGACATATACGTTTCCTCTGCGTCACCAGATATGATCCCCGTTTTTAACTTTAAATGCCAACTTTCTAGGGATTGTTCTTTTGATTAATCCTTAGAGTTCCGTTTTTGTGTGTTCTGAAATTCAAAAGTTTCTTTGATTACTCGTAGCTGTTATAGTAGTTGTGTATGAAAATGTGATGTCCTTTCATAAGATAGGGTGTCAGCAGTCTTTGTAAAAAAAACGGTGGTTCTTGGTTCTACTAACACTATTATCAAGTTCTGTAGCCTGAGCAGCACTGTACATTTCCATGTTAAGAAGATACCCATCTGAAGTGGTTACCTTAAAGAACTTGATGCTATATCAACTTTTCTTGTTATTTTATATACACTCTGAATCCTAATCTTCCACGAAAAAATAAGAAACTTTCATCCAAAGAAAGTTCCTTGCCTGGACCGTACAGGCTCTGGAAATGGGAGATCAACATATCGAGAAGTGGTTGCACTTTGTCTTTGGATCTCGAACCAGGAGGGGAATAGCAAATAACTCTGAGGATTTATTGGTAGTGTCTTCAAGAAATGGTGAAACTAAAAACTGGATGATAATACAACGGCTCAGAACAAGAAAAGTAGCGTTTTATATTTTTTGTAGATATCTAGCCTTGAAGCAAGCATAAGCCAAGAAATTGCTTCATTTCATCAATGGGCGCAAAATTTGCGTCTCTACAATATCTAGTTTTTGGTCTGTTGATGTTGATTAAGCTATTTCCATAGTCATTCTTGTATATCAGGAGTGAAAAGCTTTTCAAATACCTCAAGTGGACTGGAGTTGTCATCAAGGATGATTTTCAAATAGTTACTAGCTTCATCGAAGTCAAAATCTGGTATATTTATTGTTGTGTCCTCCCAGTCGCTGTCTCCATTGTTTGGAGCTTGGTGCACGAACACTGTAGGCGATGAGCTTCGAGAAAGGTCTTGATAACTATAAGAACAACTCCGAATTGGCGCTTAAACCTGCATCATCATTCTCCACATCTGACTCTAAAGAATTTTCACTTGATCCGCTCCATTCTCTCCATCATCCTCATATAGATCTGATTCTTCATGTTCAAATCCAGAATATAACTCATCAAACAAACGTTTCAATCTGCGTTGCTCCCTCTCATAAGGATCGGTTGTTTGCCACCTGCATCCATCTGGAATTCAAATAAGTATTGAGTTATTTATAAAATTGTTGAAAATTAGGCATTGCACCCATATGTTCGAAATAGTGAGTGGGTGACTTGACATTTAAAAAAACGGACAAAATGCAACGCTTACGTGTATTTCATTCTTTAGACCTTTTGGCTTCTTTACAAGAAAAAAAATGTAGAAATCGTAAGATTGCACATAGAACAATCATAGAGAAACAACAAAAAAAAGCAATTTTTCACCAAACACCAATGCCACAAAATTCTAACCTGAAAAAATAATATGTAGGTACTTTTTTCTGTTGCTTTGATACAAAAAACTTTTTCTAAACAAACTCTTTTTTAAACAGACACTGATTAGCAACGCTTTTCAAATGGCACTGAGACGGCGTAATGCGAGCCAAAGGCCAAGCTTACTGAGATCAGGTGGTTAGGGCAATTGGGAGGGGATAATTAGCAAATATATGACACTAAGGTATATATGATTCCATAATACGTGAGAGTAGGGATCCAAATAACATTGGCTGATATGTTTATTAGGACGCCGTCCTGCTTTCTGTCACCAGATGTCACCTTTCACGTCACGTACCTAGAGAAGCTAAATTACGCCGTACGGCGTCGATGGTACTGAACGTGTTAAAGTTAAAGTTAACTCTCAAAAAATGTTTATAATACCGGCCCCTATACATAGATAAAATCCGGTATTTAGAATTTTTGTTAAGTACTAGAATGTATGTTCTATTTTGCCTCTTTGTTGCTTAAAATAGATTATTCATGAACTGTAAATTGTGGCTTATCAAAAAATTACACCAATTACGTGATAATAATTTTTAATGCATATTTCACACATGAACTGGCCTAAATTACTGGTTTACATGTTCTTAAGGCTATAGAAAAATGGTGTTAAAAAACGCACTTATCCAAGCGTAATCAGATCTGCTTTTGGTAAATGAGTTAAAAGCCAGAAGGTTTGTAATATAAATTTAAATATTGTATTATGATGTCAAGAATTTTTTTTCTTTTAAGTTGTATATATATTTTTTAAATACTGTTCTGAAATATAAATTGCATTACTGTCTTTATCAGTGCAAGATTTTAAGAATAAGTACCCGTGGTGCCATCTAATAAGAGTCATGCTTCAATACATGAATTAAGGTCACTTGATCTGAAAATGTAAACCATTAAAGCAAGTTGTGTGTTTTGTTTTCACTTTTATACCATGGCGTTATAAAAAGGAGGCTTAAGAAGGACCTATCTAAACAAAATATAAATTTTAGTTTACAAAAAGCCAACTAAATGGTCTTACAAAAAGTATAGTCTATAACATACGGGATCGGGAACTTTTTGAAAATAACTATTTAGTGTATCGTAAGGATCGAAATCTCGAGGCTCTTGGAGTCAAAAGAGGAGGTGGAGTTCTTGTTGCTGTTAGACATGACTTGGCATCTGTCAGGGTTGATTTGAAGGACTTGGAGGTCATACTACCATCTATGGATATTGTGGGTTGCAGGGTGTCTGTAAACAAGACAAGTGTTTATATTTTTGTTATATATATACCACCAAACTCGCCTTTAAAAAATTACTTGTCTCTCTTTGATTATCTTTCCTCTTTTAGGGCAATTCAGAACCAAAATATTTTGTTGTTGGGGGATTTTAATATGAGGTTTATACAGGATAATGTTTATGATTGTAACACTAAACTTGCTGGCCTAAGGGATTTTATGGCGTTTTTGAATCTCTCTCAATTTAACAATGCCCTTAACTGCAACATTAATTTGCTTGATCTAGTTCTCTCCAACTTCCAGTGTTCTGTGGATAGGGATGACCAACCTCTTGTCACTGACGATGCATATCACCCTGCTATTAATATCTCGTTGAATCTTGTCAAATTCGAGAGTGTTACAGATTTCCCCTCCAACAATGAGAGTCCTAAGTATAATTTTCGGAGGGCTAATTTTCCCTATCTTTACCAGCTTATCTCTGATGTGGATTGGACTTTTATACGCACCCAGTCAGATGTTAATGAGGCAGTTAAAACCTTTTATGACAAATTCCATGAAATTTTTTGTCTAGCTGTTCCTCGTTTTCGACCCTCTAATAGTAAATACTCATATCCTGTATGGTACACTCATGAAATTAGGAAATTATTAAAATTAAAGTCTAGGCTACATAGGAGATCGCTTCATACGCGGTGCTCTGCTGCTTATGAGGATTTTAGAGCTGCTAGGAGGGTAGTAAAAACAAAAATGGATCTTGCTTATCACGAGTATATATCCAGGACTGAGTCAGCTATTCGGAGTGATCTAGAGCAATTCTGGAGGTTCATTCACCTTAAACGAAACAACTCTCGCATTCCAGGTTCTATGAGCTATAAAGATACCACTGTTGTGGGTCCTAAAAGTATTGTAAATGCTTTTTCTGTTTTTTTCAGGAGTGTTTATGTTGAGTCCTCTATTGCTCAGCCCAAAGAATCTGATACATATGGTTCAGACAACATTTTGGTCCAATCTTTGGTTGAGGCAGATGTAAGAAAAGCTTTACAGAAGTTAAAAAACAAAGAAACTGCGGGTCCTGACTGTGCATCGGCCCTGGCTGTACCACTCTTACAAATCTTCAACTTATCACTCAAGACCAATACATTTCCGGAAGAGTGGAAAAAGGCTAAAATATGTCCAGTGTTTAAGAGTGGCGACCATGGCAGAATAGAGAACTACAGACCGGTGTCAATTCTCTCTAATTTTTCGAAGGCCTTTGAGATATGTGTGCACGATAAATTGTCTCCTCAAATTAAGCACATAATTACAGAAAAGCAGCATGGTTTCTTTCAGAAAAGATCTACTGTTACTAATATGGCTTGTTTCTTGGAAATAGCATATCTAGGTATAAATCAGAAAAGCCAGTTGGATGTGCTGTACACAGACTTCTCGAAGGCTTTTGATCGGCTGGATCACGGTTTGCTGGCACGGAAGCTGACTTTGGCTGGATTTCATCCTTGTCTGGTGGAGTTCTTCATCTCATATCTGGCTGGCAGGCTTCAGTATGTTGAATTTAATGGTTTTGGGTCTGAGTATTACGTGGCTTCAAGTGGTGTGCCCCAAGGCAGTAACCTCGCTCCAATGCTGTTCGATCTATTTATTAATGATTTAGTTGATTGTATGGAGAGTTTCTGTCTTTTATTCGCTGATGATCTGAAGTTGTTTCGTATCACTCATACTATGCTGGACTGCCTGAAGCTGCAAGAGGACATGAATAGGGTCTTTGAATGGTGTGAAAGAAAATAAACTACCCCTAAACTGTGACAAATGTAAAAAAATGACAATTTCCATTCTTCATGAAAAAATTTTATAACCATATTAATTGAGTGGTTCTCAGTTGCTAGACTGTTCTTCAGTGAAGGATTTGGGCATTGAAGTAGATAAGAGGCTCACATTCAACCAGCATGTAGCACAGGTCACTGGTTCAGCCTTAAAATCCCTCGGGTTTATAGTAAGGTCCACTTCTCAATTTAAGAATATATCTAGCTTGACTGAATTGTACAATTCATTAGTAAAGTCTAAATTAATGTATGGCTCTATGTTGTGGTTCCCCATCTATGATGTTCATGTTAACAGACTGGAGTATGTACAGCGCAGATTCTTAAAGTTACTTTCTGTTAAGTTGGATGGAGTATATCTAGTAAGAGGTGTGGAACAGGAGTACCTGCTGAATAGATTCAACTATTTGTCACTAAAGCAAAATACTATTCTCTCTAGTCAGATATTTTTATATAAACTTTGCAATAATAAAATTGATTGTTCTGAGCTCTTAGAGAGGCTACCTCTATTTGTTCCTCCTGCCAATACAAGGAGGCACCATATATTTTATCCCTCTCTTAACTTAACAAATCTGTCCAGCAAAGCTCCACTGTGCCGTGCTTGTACATGGCATAATCAGATGAATGCTATAGATGTCGACATCTTTAGCAGCACTGAATATGTTTAAAAAAAAAGGTGTGTTCCTCTCTTAATTTGAATGATACCTGATTATTTTTCTGTGATTGTTATCATTTGGTTAGTGTGTCTTATATTCTTACAATTATGCTATTGTTTTAAATTTTAAATTTTGTTATCACTCTATATTGGATCTTATATTATTTTTTTATATTATTTTTTTTGTACTACTTATTTAAGGTGCTTATACCTTGTACTGTTTTAATTTTAATTATTTCGATTGTCTTTTAATTGGGAATTTGCCTGTTGGACAATAAACTGTTTGAATTTGAATTTGAATTTGAATTTGAATTTGAATTTGAATTTGAATTTGAATTTGAATTTGAATTTGAATTTGAATTTGAATTTGAATTTGAATTTTAATTTGAATTTGAATTTGAATTTGAATTTGAATTTGAATTTGAATTTGAATTTGAATTTGAATTTGAATTTGAATTTGAATTTGAATTTGAATTTGAATTTGAATTTGAATTTGAATTTGAATTTGAATTTGAATTTGAATTTGAATTTGAATTTGAATTTGAATTTGAATTTGAATTTGAATTTGAATTTGAATTTGAATTTGAATTTGAATTTGAATTTGAATTTGAATTTGAATTTGAATTTGAATTTGAATTTGAATTTGAATTTGAATTTGAATTTGAATTTGAATTTGAATTTGAATTTGAATTTGAATTTGAATTTGAATTTGAATTTGAATTTGAATTTGAATTTGAATTTGAATTTGAATTTGAATTTGAATTTGAATTTGAATTTGAATTTGAATTTGAATTTGAATTTGAATTTGAATTTGAATTTGAATTTGAATTTGAATTTGAATTTGAATTTGAATTTGAATTTGAATTTGAATTTGAATTTGAATTTGAATTTGAATTTGAATTTGAATTTGAATTTGAATTTGAATTTGAATTTGAATTTGAATTTGAATTTGAATTTGAATTTGAATTTGAATTTGAATTTGAATTTGAATTTGAATTTGAATTTGAATTTGAATTTGAATTTGAATTTGAATTTGAATTTGAATTTGAATTTGAATTTGAATTTGAATTTGAATTTGAATTTGAATTTGAATTTGAATTTGAATTTGAATTTGAATTTGAATTTGAATTTGAATTTGAATTTGAATTTGAATTTGAATTTGAATTTGAATTTGAATTTGAATTTGAATTTGAATTTGAATTTGAATTTGAATTTGAATTTGAATTTGAATTTGAATTTGAATTTGAATTTGAATTTGAATTTGAATTTGAATTTGAATTTGAATTTGAATTTGAATTTGAATTTGAATTTGAATTTGAATTTGAATTTGAATTTGAATTTGAATTTGAATTTGAATTTGAATTTGAATTTGAATTTGAATTTGAATTTGAATTTGAATTTGAATTTGAATTTGAATTTGAATTTGAATTTGAATTTGAATTTGAATTTGAATTTGAATTTGAATTTGAATTTGAATTTGAATTTGAATTTGAATTTGAATTTGAATTTGAATTTGAATTTGAATTTGAATTTGAATTTGAATTTGAATTTGAATTTGAATTTGAATTTGAATTTGAATTTGAATTTGAATTTGAATTTGAATTTGAATTTGAATTTGAATTTGAATTTGAATTTGAATTTGAATTTGAATTTGAATTTGAATTTGAATTTGAATTTGAATTTGAATTTGAATTTGAATTTGAATTTGAATTTGAATTTGAATTTGAATTTGAATTTGAATTTGAATTTGAATTTGAATTTGAATTTGAATTTGAATTTGAATTTGAATTTGAATTTGAATTTGAATTTGAATTTGAATTTGAATTTGAATTTGAATTTGAATTTGAATTTGAATTTGAATTTGAATTTGAATTTGAATTTGAATTTGAATTTGAATTTGAATTTGAATTTGAATTTGAATTTGAATTTGAATTTGAATTTGAATTTGAATTTGAATTTGAATTTGAATTTGAATTTGAATTTGAATTTGAATTTGAATTTGAATTTGAACATATAAGAAATTAAAAATTTTATACTCGTAGAGCCGTTTTCACTTTCGTGAGCTAACGATTCGAGCAACAAATCTCTCTATTTATTTAAAATTTTGCTTGTTTCACACTTGTCAAGTAGTGAACTAACACTAAAACGTTCTATATTAAGAAATAATATTTCCAAATGTATATGGTTATTTCACGAAAATATTACTATACAGTCTAAACAACATAAACTCCAAAAATGCTATAGGGTAACTAAAAAGGGTATTTTTAATAAAATATTAGACAATAGACAAAAAACAATAGCAATAATATTCTAGTAACTGTGTAGCTTACCATATTTATAATATAGAAATGTTGAATCTGTTAAAATACATAAACACAAAAATAAATTCTTATTTTTTTTCAATGTCCATATAACTGTTTTAGATTTTAACTGGCGAAGACTGGAATGAAGTTATGTACAATGGAATTAATGCCCTTGGAGGTCCCAAAGGAGGCATGGTATATTCTCTATATTTTATTATTCTTATGTTATTTGGTAACTACACCCTGCTGAACGTATTCTTGGCTATCGCCGTCGACAATTTGGCAAACGCACAAGAGCTCACTGCTGCGGAAGAAGAACAAGCAGAGGAAAACAAGGTAATATTCTATATTATATCTTCATCGTATTTATCTATTATGTAAATTCATTTCTTTAGGAGAAACAAGCTTTAGAACTAGAAAAGGAGATGGAGGCATTACAAATGGAAGGCAGTACTCCGAGGGTGGAGGTGAATTCACCGAGTCCAACCACTAGTAGAAGAAAAAAGAAGGAGGAAAAACCAGAAGAGGAAGAAGAAATCGTCGGGCCAAAACCAATGCTGCCATATTCTAGCATGTTTATACTATCTTCTACAAACCCGTAAGTTAGATGAATAATAAAACACTCTATACTACTGATGGTTTTTTTCAGAATCCGCCGAGGTGCTCACTGGGTTGTTAATCTTCGTTATTTCGATTTTTTTATTATGATCGTCATCTGCTTGAGTTCGGCCGCATTGGCTGCCGAAGATCCTGTAGAAGAGCATTCGTTCCGAAACACCATTTTGGACAAATTCGATTACGCCTTTACTGGCGTGTTTGCGATCGAGATGTTCCTTAAGGTCATCGATTTGGGAGTCATTTTACATCCTGGCTCTTATTTGAGGGAATTTTGGAACGTTATGGATGCAGTAGTTGTCGTTTGTGCCTTGGTGTCGATGGTGTTTGATTTTATGTAAGTAGGCATAAGAAGTATATTTTTTGATTACATGTTAATATAGTATCTATATTTTTTCTAATGATTTTACTCACTTCCTGCTGCTTTATGCTGTATTGCCTTTTTAAATTTACGTTTTCCATAGTCTAAACTAATGATAGCAATATTACTTTCATTACTTTTAAAATTTTTAACCGTTACTTAACCATAAAAACTATTCGTTATATGCTTGGTATGACCTTATGAATTGAAACGGAGATGGTTGCTAATCTTAATCTAGGACTAAAGGAAAATGTTCGTCGCGATGAATATTCCTACATGCCTAACTACTAAGGCCCATAGTTGCTAATGGCGAAAATGTAATTTTCCATGCTAGCAAGTCATGCATTCCTGCAATTACCTTAAAAGACTTACCAGAAGAAGCAATGTGTGCCAATCACAACATAAATAAAAACTTACCTGTTCTTTTTTCTAAACAAATTCCGAGGACCTTTTTGAATTTTTCCTGTCAGAAAAGAGTTTGTTTGTATAATACAAAAAGCGTGGCTATAAGATAATTGCTAACTTGACCCTAAAAATAGTCAGGTCAAATATTTGTTCCGCTACTGTATTATTGTCAAGAACTGATTTAACCAGTATTTTTTATTAGGAGAGCTAGTCCTTTCTCCTTTGATAGTTTATCAGCAAGATTATTTACAAAGAGTCATGGTTAAGTTTAGGTAAAATCACTGAAGAATCTATCATATTCATTTACCATAATTAACATGCAAGATAAGAAGTATTGAGATCAAAACAGAACCACGTGGCACTTTCCAGATCCCAGACTAAGGATTAATATTCAGAAAAACGATGTACTTCAAAACTCGGACGATAATCGCTTATAATAAACGTATACCAATAATCTAAAATCAAACTAAACTAAGTCTTCCTAAGCAGAATCTTATGACTAATGAGGTCAAACGCCTTTGACAGATCATAAAACCATAAAAATATTATTAATAGGGTGGAAAGCAGATAAATGGATTTAGTTAGACCAAGTTTGTATATGTTAATTAGACAAATCCTTATAATTAGTATATTGATTGCCACTCGCTTCTAAAGTAATATTTATTGCATTAAGATGCGTCAGAAAGCAAGCAAAATATTAAGCAAGTCTAGGAGGAACAAGGTGGAAAATCCATTTTAACTCCATCTTCCTTATTCCATTAAAATATAAAAAAATAAACAAGAAAATAGATAGAAGTCAATAAATAATACTAGAATATCTGATTTTTTTTTAAATATGAACACAGTAATTAAAAATAGAACTACACTTCAAAAATGGACATATGAAAAATATTGATTAACATTTTTAACAATATTACAGAAGAAAATGTTAAATTCATCAAGTGGACCCGTGTCAGTTTGTAATCGCTTGATGGGAATTATTAATTCAGTCATATTATACAGTTCTCCAGTAATTTCTGTATAACAACTGTTTTCAGGCGATTCCAATAATAAGACTACTAAGCAAGCCTAAACAACCAACGATCGGTCGCCAGAACTCGTCCCTCAGTCTGAAACTCACTCTGTTTAAGTTCCACCAGGTGCCTTCTACCTGATAAGACTCCTAGATAATATTCTAAAAAAGCCTCTTCTTCTTAAGAATCAGTCAATTATGTCACTATTAAAGGACTTACCCTGGATTTGGCAAAGTAGAAGTTTTACTTTTTAGATATCTGCCATCTAACCGACCCACGCATTCAATTATCATATTACACATTGATAGACGTTATTAATTTCCACAAGCATGTAACAACCATCATACCCAGTATTTATCACCCGTTTGTCACTGTATTTACCATGTTCCTTTCATACATAAACTTGACAATGAAAAAAAGATCAATCAGATACACTACTTTAAATTACAGAAAATATAATTTAAAAATATAAAGTAAATTTATTTTTCTCGTAAACCCTGGTACTTGAAGTGGAAAGAAAAATCAAACTGAGAATCAAAAGAAAAATCAAACTGCAATAAAGTGGAATAGAGCTTAGAGCTTGTCTAGTCAATTAAAAGTTTACTGACACAAATTGGTGATATACTCGTATAAGTATTTACCTAAGTCAAAATAATTAGATAATGATTGCACAAAGAAGATGAATATAATGGACTTGACTTAGAATTGATAATGGCGAGACTGATCTTCATATTAAATACTCATGTCAGGATATTTATTACACACTTTAACAATAAACATATAATTCAGAAAGGACAATTTTTTTTCTTAATTACGCAAATTCAATAGTTTTTAATTCAAAGAATTCAATAGTTTTCTACCTAAATCTCTGAATTCAGGAAAGAACATGGTACGACTTTTGCCCTAATCGAGCCTCTTAGATAAACTTAAATTGGCAAAGATGTATCTGTTATTCTAGTATTAAGGAGTCGAGGACCATAAAGGTATTATAGCAGTTTTGCATTTATTGAATTAAATTATTAAAAATTATTTCAACCTATATTCTTTGCTACAAATAAAAAGTTAGGTAACAACCAATCGGATAATGAACAAATTTTCATAAAAGGAATGATTCTTGTATAGGACCTAATAATATTTAAGTTTCTCCTACTTAAATTTCAGCGTTCTTTATCCTTTATTGCCGCAAGATTTTTGGTGTGTTTTCCCTACCGCATATATGTCGCGTATTGACGGAAAATCAAATCTGCGTATGCTCTGAGAAGTCTGATATCGCTGGGTATACTGTAAATATTGCGCAGATATTTGAACTTGTTGCGCGTGCATATGCCTGGTACTCTCCGATAGGAAGTGGTCTAAGGTTTCGGTCTTCCAATATCAAGGGCATTCTAGGTTATCTGGAAAACCAGGATATGGAGATGGTCCCTTTAGTGCCAGTTAAAAGACTAACCGAATATAAGGAAGAGAACCCAGCTATCCTGTTTCAAGTCAAGCGTTTCCTAGTTTTATCTGCGAAGAGTCCTACTGTTAAGCAGACTATGCTTCTTGGTTATTAGCATTATCTCTGTTAAGTGGATAATGCTGCATGTCTCCTTCATTAGTTCATTTTCTTCTTATAGCCTTTTCTCATCCACTGCTGAACATAGGCCTCCTCTAGATCAAATCTTTTTATTATGTGTAACCTATAGCCAATTTCTAGCGGTTGTTTCCCGTTTTTCATCTGACCATCTCTTTTGTGGCCGGCCTTTACTTCTTTTTAATACTTTAGGTAGCTATCATATGAGTCTGCTTACCCACTGCCCTAGACATTTTCTTCGTGTATTCGTGTATATTTGACCCATTTCCATTTTTATTTTGCAATTATATCTATGATGTCTATGGCCTTTTTGCGACGTCTAATTTCTGTATTTCTTATTTGATCCCTGAGACTTATGTCAAGCATTGACAGTTTCAGTTGAATTTTTTTGAAATATTGTGTATCGTCTTTGTTCCATACGTCAGTACCGAAAGTTCGAATATGTAGAATACTAGCATGCCATGCACTTTTTTTTTAAAACTTATCGGGATTATTTGATTTCTGAGTTCGTAATTTATCATTCTGTAAGTCGACCATCTAAGTTTAATCCGCCTTGTTATCTCGGAAGTTTAGTTAGACTTTCCTAGTTTCGTGAGCTGACCGAGGTAAATGTATTCTTGTATAATTGTTTTCTATACGTTGGCAATTTATCTGATACTGTATTTAGCTGCCTAATATAATTTTTGTTTTTACGTAGTTCATCTGTAGTCCTACGGTCTTTGAGTCTTGAGAAAGATCGGTAATCATTTGTTTGACTTTAACTTCGCTTTCACTTATTATAATTATGTCATCTGTAAAGCGCATATACCTCTGCCATCATTATTTATTCCCTTTTCTTCCCAATTAAATGTTTTAAACAGATCTTTTAGTGCTAAAGTAAAAAGTTTAGGAGATGTAACGTCAACCTGCATCACACGAAAATACCACTCTTTCTAGTGGTATTTATCTTATCGATGTTGTTTCGTCTATTTTAGCGTGCATGGTGGCATTTTTATAGATATCTTTTGATAGAGTGATGTGCCGGCATTTTACTGTTGCGTTGTTTAGTCCCTTAAATATTGATTAGAATTTTACGGGGTCGAAAGCCTTTTTTGAAATAGGCGAACATCAGATGTTATGGTATATTCTATTCCACACATTTTTTTATTAGTGTTCTTAAGGGGTTTTAACTGGTCATTAGTACTAAAGCCCGTCTTAAATCCTTCTTGTTCATTTTTTTCATAGATGAAATTGTAGTTATTGAAATTAAAGAGAAATATTGATACTGAAAAATCATAAAATACTTAAAAAGTTTACCACTAACATAAAATATAAACGTATAGTGAAATGTTCATACAAACCTTTTGAAGCATATGCAATATGCACTCTGCAGCCAAGGTAAAGAGAGAAAAGCTGAATTTAGTCACTTTAAAATTACAAATATTATTGTTTACTAAAATTATAAAATAACGATGAATGGCATAGGATTCCAAGTAAGGTTCTGTAAATAGAGGATAACAAAATACCTACAAAATAACATTATCATAAGGTCACACAATTCAGGTGATACTTAATACAAAATTAGTAATAATGATAAATCAATTCTTATCTAAATAACAAAATACATAGTTATCTTAACAATTGCCGCATCACAATATAAAGAGTAAAGACCTTAAACACAATGCGTAGATGGTTGGCTGAAACCATTATTAGATAGCCAGTACCCAATGCCATCTATACACACTCTGAGCAAAGGAATGGTACTTAAGATTTTTAAGTTTCGCCATTAATAATAATAATAATAATAAATGTCTTTTATTATTCAAATTCATTACAAACTTGATGAAAAAAAAAACAAAGTACCTGAACCTGGCGCAGTCTAGCTTTATATAGCTACTCCACTGAACCAGATCAGGGTGTATTTGAAGTAACATTATAACAACATGTTATATCTAAAGAAATATTCCCAATTATAATATAATACAAAAAAAGTTTTCTTCTATAAAAAACAGCAAATTTGATACATATTTTGAATATTCATAAGAAAAATTTTATATTTCCTCCTAAATTTATCTGCACGAAGGTCAACAAATTCTGTAGGTATTTTATTGTAGCACTGAACAGCATTGTAAGAAAACGATCTCTGAAACCTCTATGAAAAAAAAACTCCTATGGACCGGCATGGTTAACTTATTTCTAGCTCTAACATTTACCTGTGTACATTTGCTCTAAACAACAATCTATTCCTTATAGTCGCAGGTGCCTTTGGGCTGCTAATGATTTTTATCAAAAAAGTGGAAAAATTAAGAATTCTACGATTGTCCATTTTAAGCCAGTTAATTGTTTTATAATATTGCGAAATATGATCATACTTACGTAAGCCATAAACAAATTTGATACAGGCATTTTGAATTTTTTGTATGCGCATTTTACAATCATTATCTAAGCAAGAACCATAAACATAATCACAGTAGTTAAAATTAGAGAGCACCATGGCCTCACATAGGCTGCGTTTAAGACTTAGATTAAGAATATCTCTATTACTATATAAGAGTTTTAAAGCTGCAAACGATTTTTGAACAATTTTTTTAACATGCTCTTTGAATCTCAACTTACTGTCCATCACAATGCCTAAATTTGTGGCAGTTTCAACAACCGAAAGCTTAGAGCCCTCCACATGAACATTTATTACACTTTTAATATTTGTAATTTTATTTGTATTTCCAAAAACCATAATACAAGACTTTGAGGAATTTAATTTTAAATTATGTTTTTTAGATAATTGATTTATTATATTTAAGTCATTGTTTATACCAATCTCCGCTTCTTTAAGATTATCAGGTTTAAAAGTTGTATATATCTGCGTATCATCAGCAAACGCTTGCACCTTACAAACTTTTAAGGACTTAAGAATGTCTGCTGTATATACAAGGAAAAGCAGAGGTCCCAGGACAGAACCCTGGGGCACTCCAGACAAAATGTGAGCCTGATTAGAATAAGAATTATTTGTAAATATTGTCTGAAATCTATTATTCAAATAAGACTCAATTAACTATATAGACTCCACTGAAAAGCCATAATATTTAAGCTTAGCTAGTAAAAAAGCATGATTTATTGTATCGAACGCCTTAGAGAAATCTAAAAGCACCAGAACAGCAATCTGTTGCTTATCAATAGCGTCCATTATATCATCCAGTACGTTTAGTAGAGCTACAGAGGTACCAAAGTTCTCCCTAAAACCACATTGCGTAGCCGGAATAATGTCATTATCAATAAAATAACAAACCATCTAATGGTAAAGTACCTTTTCAAATATTTTTGAAAGTACTGGAAGTATACTTATAACGCGCAAGTCGTTATAATTTTCTGGGCTAGCAACTTTTGATAAGGGTTTACCAATCGAAATTTTCCATTGATCGGGGAAATAGTGAGCTTCTATACAACAATTTATTATGTGGCATATGTACTTATCAATAAAGGGGCTACAATACCTTAACATTTTTGGTGAAATCTGATCCACACCAGTCGCATTAGACTTAATACTATTTAAAATTCTACTTACATCTTCAACAGTTGCAAGATTAAGTGTGAAATGCAGGCTATTATCAAATACACCATTATTATAACACTGAACTTGTTCATCACAATTCGCAGAATTTTGAAGAAATTGAGAAAAAAAGATGTTAATTTGATTTGGATCAGACAGGTGTTCCGGAATATTGGTATTATTTTTATCTCTACAAATGTTAAACTTTTTTAATGACGACCAAAGCTGACGTTTATTTTTTTCGTTACTCAACAGATTAAGGTGCTTCTTTTTTTCTCTTCTAATTGTAGCCAGAGTATGATTTCTCAGAAATTTATAATTCTCCCAATCTTGTATATCCCTTGTTGCCTTGAATTTCCTTAATGCCTCATTGCGTTGTTTTTGGAAAAGAAGTACCTCAGTTGTTAGCCAAGGAGCTTTAGGTTTAGTAATTCTTGCTTTTTTAAAAGGAGCATGTTTATTAAAAAGTGTTTGAATTAAATTATTAAAAATTACTAGCTTACTATCGATATTATTTTGATATAAAATGCTATCCCATGGTAGGAAATATAAATCCTGTAAAAAAAGTTGGTTAATAAAATTTTTAAAGCACCTGTACTCAATTAGTTTAGGAACTATGGGTACCCTGTTTAAATTTAGTTCACAGAAAACCAAATTGTGATCTGAGACATTGTCTGCGCAAATGATCCCTTTATTATGTATCAGAGACACATTAGACACAAATATTGCATCAAGAAGAGTGCTGCAAGTAGCTGAGACTCTAGTTGGGTCTTCAATTATTTGAGTGAGATTATAATTTTCAAATAATGATGTAAGAGGATTATTAAAATTTAAAAGATTAATATTAAAATCTCCTAAACAGAAAACTTCGTCAACACACGGGTATATAAAAGAAAATATATTATCAAAATCAGAAATTAGGCTATTAAAGTTAAGAGTAGGGGGCTTATAAAAACCACCAAAAGCATAATTTTTATTTTTGATTTTTATTTTTAAGAAAAGAAGTTCCAATTGAGCATTAATATTAAAGTCAAATGAAACAATATTAACTTTATACTTGTCTCTTACATAAGCCGCCACGCCCCCGCCTCTACCCTGGCGATTCTTCTTAAAAAATTGGTATCCCGGAATTTGAAACAACAATGAGTTATCGGTATTGGAGAGCCATGTTTCAGATAAAAAGATAATGTCTACATTTTGATGTTCTATTAGGAATCTAAATTCATTGAACCTTGTATGCAATGATCTTACGTTTAAATGTGCAACTCTCATTTACCTATAAAATATATAACACCTCACTATAACAGACACTATAATATATCTTTTTATACCAAAAAGAGAAAAATTAATAAAAAATAAAAAATTAATATATAAAAATAATATACAAATAAAAATTATTTAACATAAAAAAAGTAAATGGTTAGAGGTTAAGAACCACAGATGAATGATGAATGAGTCGCTCTCATTCCCATTTTTAATACCTAAGACAAGTTTTTACCAAAGAAACAATTATAAAAACAAAGTTAAAAAAAAATACAAATTCTACCATTTTATCGTTATAAACACAAAGCGTAAACGCGCATGAAATTATAAATAATATATGTAGCCATATACTTATATAAAAGTACAGTAAACCAAATGACCAATTTTAATTTTTAAATGTACCTGTTAATCACGTCAATTTTTAATTGAATGAATATCCATCTTTGAGTTAATGCGGTGCACTGTACCATTTTCCGCTCTAACATACACATTACCATTCAAAATCCATGTATTTTTATGTGAAAATGAACTAGAAGCACTTTTGAATAGCACTAACCGAGATTTAGTTAGGTCCTCCTTAATTTGCACACCCGTATTTTTTAGATATTTTCGATTTTTAAGCACGGCTATACGAGCGGCCTCCGACGAGAATCGCACCATAACTGCCGGCGGTGAGTCGCTAGGAATTTTAGAAGCAATTCTGTGGCATTTTTTCAGGTCATTGTGTCCAATTTTTAATTTAAGTTTAGTGTTAAATAAATCCAATACTTTATTGGGCAGATTTTCGGATTCCTCAGGCTGTAAACCAAAAATACGGATGTTGTCATTGCGCACACTTTGCTCTTGTTGATCTATTTGTTGTCGAAGATTGGCATTTTCATTTTGTAACTTTATCAGACCACCTCTAATTTTCTCAATTTCGGCCTTTTGAGTTTTCAATCTATCATCAAAACGTTGTTCAACCATTGTGAGAACTTTTTCTGCTATATCAGAGAGGAATTTTTCAGTAAAAACAGCAGCAACAACTGACTTAATTTCACGTAGATCTGTCGACGAAAGAACCATTTTGGCAAGAGATAATAAAAAAATAGCACTGGAGCTGCAATACTATAGTTTACCAACTAAAACTTGGATCACTGAACAAGGGATGCTTAGGCCAACACAGTTTTTCCCAATAAACACTTAGGTACTTTAAAAAACTGCACTTTAAAAGCAAAATTCACGGAGCGACTATCACTACTGTTTTACTCGTACGCCATCCCGCGCCCATCTCCCTTTCCTTTTACATGAGTAAAAGGAAATATTAAGATTGTTATACAGGGTGTTCATTCGAAAACTTCCTAAAAAAAAAACAGAATAAAGGAACATACAAGTTTGGTGGACAGGTACAGGGATACTGACATGATTGAAACTAAATCGGCGTTTGCAAATCATTTATTGGCCTCCTCACATGGTTTTTCTTTAACTCAGGCAGCGGATATTTTGCATGAGTGCTCAAAATGCAAAAAACTGGACTGGAAAAAAACAACTAAAGCTAAAGGTTGCTGGATCGTTCCCCACTGGTGACATTTTACATTTTTACTTTTTATTTTTTAAGCATACATTTTTATCTATGGTGGGAATTGTTAACTTAACCTAGCTTTCCTTTGTTGTTAGTTGTAATGTGATCTGTGTAGGTCTAGGTAATGAGTTTTATCATAATTTATAAGCGTTCTTTTTGTGAAAAATATCTTAATGTATTTTTTAGGCCTGATGATGCTACGATAGGAGCGAAACACGTGTAGCTTTGAACAAATTATATGTATTTGATGAGACCGTGACTTTGTGTTCTTACCTTTGCTTTGTTTTTGTTTGGTCTCTTAGAGAAAAAGGAATGATACGTTTCTACATAAGAATACAGTTTGTATAAGAGGTTTTTATGCTAGATCTTATTAAATACCTTTGAAATATCGAAAGCTATTACACGGGGTTTACCATATTTCTTAGTAGCTTCGATTCAAACATGATCTGGCCAGCAGATCGCCAGTAGACCTGTATTTTCGAAAACCATATTGGTCGCTAATGATCTTGGCGGATTCCAGGTATTTCAATTGCTGGTTAACACGTTTCTATATTACCTTCAAGATTGCCGGAACTTCGAACAATAATTGATGGGCCACCTTTTGTTCCTTTTTTATGTATCGGTTGAAGCCGCGCAAGTTTCTAGTCTCCAGGGAAAAGATCTTTTCTGTATGAAAGAGAAATCAGTTTACACAACGGTGAAAAAAAAAAAAAAAAAAATACTTTTATTACCATTCAAAATTATTAAACATTATTACAGAATATACGAAACTAAATTCCATGAATATACAAATAATTCAAAATTACAACAATTTGTTTGGTAATCGGAGTGCAACGCGATTTTTATAAAAAAAAAACCGATACACATGCAAGTACATAGATTACTTGTACATGTGCTGTACAACCCGTGTTCCTAAATAAACTATTTTCTAAAAAACGTAATATTATGTATTTACAATAAGGTCCATACCAAAATCAAAAGGGACAATATATGCATTTTACAATGAACTAGCGAGTGGCTATGAAGCTGGGCAAAAAGAAAAACAAAAAAAAAAATAAAAGAATCCAAAGACGAGCGAGAACGGTATAGGGGCGAGCACGAAGGGTAGATAACAGGCAAGTGAGAATTTAATTTTAATGTAAATATTTGCAATTAGCAAGATCAGGTGTGCAGAACATTAATTAAAACAAAAATACCATTTTATAAAATACGGTCACATTAGGTTACCATAATTTGCGTGTTTAAGAGATATTTTTTTAAGTTTATAATAAATTTTTTAGGCGAACATTCCTTTATATAAATAGGTAGTTCATTCCACATCCGAATGCCCATATATAAAAAAGATTTTTTAAAGGTTGCTGTTCTATGTAAAGGAATTCTAAGCAAATGGGGATTTCTTGTATTATAAGGAATATCTTGATGATGATGATGACACACAAATACACAGCGATCGTGTCAGTACGATCGCATACATATATTGGCGGTATTCCATTAGGGCTAGTGACCTAATGGAAGTAATGTAAAGTAATGTTCAAGTCTGTGAAAACTTTGTCAAGAAAGACTACCACTGAAATCAAAGATGCCCTTCTTGACAAAGTTGGTGGTGTTTTGCCTTGTAGGTCTACGATAGAGTTTGATGCAAACATTTCACCCTACAAACTTTCACAAATATTTTACCTAGTCAATGATAGAAGTTTTGATCTACAGAAACCTTGACTAACTGCTTTTGCTACAGACCAAAATGAGCTTGATCAATCTGGGCAAATCAGAAGTTTGTTCTTCATTCTTTCATTATATTTTTCTTTGTAGGTATCGATCGTATGCTTGTACGCATTTCTCAA
The DNA here is from genome assembly GCF_022605725.1 of Anthonomus grandis grandis. Lineage (NCBI taxonomy): Eukaryota > Metazoa > Arthropoda > Insecta > Coleoptera > Curculionidae > Anthonomus > Anthonomus grandis. Next base: position 26,115,197 of record NC_065555.1, read on the forward strand.
GGCAACAAAGTTGACACGATTTGCAGGGCTTAACGCCATTTACGATAAGCAGCATTTTTTTTGTTGACTGCCTTAGTGCAACTTTTATCCAAACACGGTTTGCTGCCTAAAGAGCGTTTTAATGTGTTTGGAATATGTCTGCCAAAATCACCTCTGAAGGATCATTGGTCTTGAAACAGACTCCATTCTAAGAATCTTTACGGTCTCCAAGAGCACAATGATGAAGCTATAATTTGAGCCACCCTGAATACTTTATTTTTTTAAATATTTATAAAACGAGTAGATTGATGTAAAACCTTCAGAGATTGGAGGGACACAAAGTCAATGGTCTCAGATTATGTTTATTTTTTAAGAACTACGTGTTTCGCCCTAAAGCATCATCAGATCGGTAAAGCTTTTGGTTTAACATCACAATCATTTAAGTTAAAACAAAAAATAAATACATAAAAAAAATATATTGCTGACGTTCACATTAAACCTTTTTTTTTATTTTTGAAACCAGATTTAATGTGAACGTCAGCAAAATTTTTTTTTTATGTATTTATTTTGTGTTTTAACTTAAATGTTTGTGATGTTAAACGAATAGCTTTACCGATCTGATGATGCTTTAGGGCGAAACACGTAGTTCTTAAAAAATAAACATAATCTGAGACCATTGACTTTGTGTCCCTCCAATCTCTGAATTTTGTTATTAAGAGGTCTCTTTAAGAAAAATGGACTACTTTTTTGAATTTGATGTAAAACCTAATTAGATGTTTGCAATTATTTGCTTTGTATGTTTTTTACATTTGATTCTTATGCTTCACTAATATTATAACATTTAATTAAGACGTTACTAAGATCTAATTATATGATTTTATTGCAGGGGCGGAGGAGGAGCGGCAGGTGCCAACCTCTCAACAATCAAGTCGCTCCGAGTGCTCCGCGTGTTGCGGCCTTTAAAAACAATAAAACGAGTGCCGAAACTTAAAGCGGTCTTTGACTGTTTAGTAAACTCTTTAAAAAATGTGATAAATATTCTAATTGTGTATATATTATTCCAATTTATATTCGCGGTCATCGCCGTGCAACTCTTTAACGGAAAGTTTTTTCACTGTACAGATAGTAGCAAAATTACTAGATCGACTTGCCAGTAAGTATACCTAATATTTTTAAATTACTGAAACCTCTTTGTCTTGATATAAAAATTTAGGAAAAATATTTAAAATAAGTATTGCATATAACGGGTCTCCTATCAAGGATTATACGTTTTCGAAATATTATGTTTCTAGATTCAAATAATTTATCAAAGTCAAAAATTCGATTTAAGATCTGCTCTAGAAAAATTGATCTCTGTCCATACTCGCTAATTATAATAATTTTGATGTACAGGGTGGCTAAATAAGCGTGGTAAGCGGCTGTATCTCAGGACCTATACATCTGGCAACAATGGAATTTTCTTTATTATTATAAAAGTGGCCTGGAAATTATTTTTAAGTTCCGTATTTCACCGTAAGAGGGCGCAACTAAAAATTAAATAAAAGAAACGTCTTTTTCTCCGAAAACTTAAATATTAACTTATACTTTTGATATTATTTTTAGTAAGCCTAAATACTATAATTTTGGTTTATGAATTATTGACGTACGAACGATAGTAGGGGTGGGGGAAGCTATTGAAAGTGGAATCATTAAAATCGGTGTAAATTCTAAACCACTTATTCGATTTGAGCAATTCAAAATTTAATTGCAAGATAAATAAATATAGCTGCTTTAAAAGTCTGATCTTATCACTACCCTGCAGTTCCTAATAAAACCGCCAGAGGGCACAATTTGTAATAATTCCAGTTTTTTTCATTTGGCTCCAAAAATTCAAATTAAATGGTATATTTTTGACATCCTATTTAAAAAATAAATAAAATTTGCAAAAGTACTGTGAAAACCGCACGATGATATCTTTGCTCGTTTTAAAGTTATAGCGAATTAAAGTTTTTTACGCACCGAGCCTAAACTTACGTACCGCCATCTAGTGTCTCGCCTAAAAATCTCTAATTAGTATTACCACAACTAGGATACCATGATAATAATAATAATAATAATAATAATAATAATGTCTTATATTACCAAAAGTTACAAACATTATTTACAAATAAATTTATTAACTAAGTATGCATAAGTGGCGCAGTCTAGCTGTATTAGCTACTCTACTGAACCACATACGCACACAGTAAATGAGTTAAAGACAACTAGCGTGATAAAAATAAAATAAGTATCTTAATTAAAATTACAGAGAAGAGTTCAATAAAAAAAATAGAAAACAACATTATTCAAAGCACAAAGAATGGAGATCCAATTAACAATTTGAATTTAAAAAGTCTAAGATTTGATATATTATAAAGTTTTAAAAAAAAAATATTAATGACTATCTAGGCGGGAATATACAACCACTATCCTGCAAGTCGAAAAGGTAGGTTTTTAGCTTTAGTTTACACAACTGGACATTTTTTATATTCATTGTCTTGAGAGGCACTGGAAGTGCGTTATAACATTTTACAAAATTGAAAGTAAAAGAGCGTTGAAAAATTGCACTTTGATGATGTGGCATAGACAATCTATCTGAAAATCACACGTTGACATTGTGGACATCATGACGAAAAACAACTCGTTCTTTAAGGGAACTAGGTGAGTCAATATAATTAACTATTTTTAAACAAAAAATGCAAAAATGTAAGACTCTCCTATAATCCATTTTAAGCCAGTTTAAAGCAGTATACAATGGAGAAATGTATTCAAATTTGCGCATGCCATATATAAGTCGAACACAAGAATTTTGCACTTTTTGTATCCTATATTTACTACTAACATCTAAACAAAATCCGTATATATAATCACAATAATTAAAAGTAGACAGAACAAGTGACTCGCATAACATTTTTCTTAAATTAAAATTTAAAATATGTCTATTACTATAAAGTATTTTTAATGCCATATAAGACTTCTGAATGAGTTTCTTGACATGTTCTCTAAATCTAAGTTCACTATCCAATATCAATCCCAGATGCTTAGCAGAGTCGACAAAAGATAATTTATTATCATTTAAAAAAATATTTAGATTATTCTTTAAAGAAAATGCTTTACTTTTATTGCCAAATATCATAAGATGTGATTTAACAGGATTTATTTTTAAATTATGTTGTTTACAAAAATCACTCAAGGTATGTAAGTCTTCATTGACAAATCTTTTAAAAACCGCAGAATCATTAGCCTTAAAAGAACAATAAATTTGGGTATCATCTGCAAATGCTTGTATTTTACAATATTTAGTTGCTTTAAGAATATCAGATGTGTAAACCAAAAATAATAGTGGGCCTAAAATTGACCCCTGTGGAACACCTGATAAAATTTTTACTTCTTCTGAATAAGTATTATCTGAATTAATTTTCTGAAACCTGTTATCCAAATATGATTCTATAATTGAGGATGAATGGAAATCAAACCCATAAAACTTTAATTTAGATACAAGAAGCCGATGATTGATTGTATCAAACGCCTTAGAAAAATCTAGAAGTACAAGCAGGCTATTCTTTTGCTTGTCTGAGGCGCGGAATAAGTCATCAGTGACATTGGCCAAAGCCACAGAGGTACTAAACCCCTTTCTAAACCCACATTGACTGCTGGGAATAATATTATTTGAAATAAAATAATTATACATTTGGTTATAAAGAAATCTTTCAAATATCTTTGATAGAGTTGGCAACAAACTTATAAGTCGAAGGTCGTTAAAGTCAGTGGGGTTAAGAACCTTGGGCAAAGGCTTGGCAATAGATACTTTCCATTGATTAGGAAAATAATTTATTTCCAAGCAGCAATTTATTATGTGCGTGATATATTTATCAATGAAAGGACTACAATATTTTACCATTAAAGGAGAGACTCCATCTACACCACTTGCATTTGTTTTTATGTTATTTAAGATATTATTAATATCAGAAACTTTTGCCAATCTAAAAGTAAAATTAAAGTTCTCATTAAATTTATTGCTTTCATAGAAATCACTCTTTTCGTCACAACATGATACATTTTGAAGAAATGGGGCGAAAAATTTTTTAATATCTTCTGGATTCAATAGTGGTTTAGGAATCATATTATACAGGCCCGATCTTACATTCAGATCACGAACAGCATTCCAAAGTTGACGAGGGTTATTTCTATTGCACAACAAACTCAGGTAATTTTTTTTCTCTTTTCTTATAGCTGATAAAGTTATATTCCTTAATCGTTTGTAATTTGTTGATGTTGTTATAGTTAATAAATTATGAAAGTAATAATTGATTGATAAATTATAAATTAATAATACCTATGTATCACAGAATGACTGGAAGTTTATGTGACTTTCTTAAGGCGAATAGTTTTATTAACGAATTTCTTTTTATATTTAAATTATGATCCTGAAAAGAACCGATTTTAAACCCAAACATATTTAATATTTAATGCCTCGATAGGTGTTCAAACTGCTTTCCATCACATTCCAAACAAGCTTCCAACCTTTTTTGGGTGGATAAAAATGCTGTTTCGATTTCAGCAGCTGATATTTCATTTATTGCACCACGGATTCTGTTTTCCATATTCTGTCTTGTTGTAGGTGGAGTTTGGTACTCAATATCTTTTAAACGACCCCATAAGTAAAAGTCTAGGCATGTTAAGTCGGGTGACCTGGCCGGCCAAGGATATAGACTCCCCCTTCCGATCCAGCGCCCTTGAAAGTAATTATTTATATGATGCCGCACCAAACGGGAAAAATGTGCTGGGCACCCGTCCAATTGGAAATACATGGTCCGTCTTACTTCCAATATCAAATCTTCCATTAAAATAGGCAAGGAATTTGTTAAAAATTGTAAAAAAAACATTACCGGATAATGTGCCATCAAAAAAATAAGGACCAATAATTTTCATTCCGATAATGCCACACCACACGTTTACACTCCAGCGGCCTTGGTGCTGGACTTCTCGCATCCAACGAGGATTTTCAACCGACCAATAATGCATATTATGCCTGTTGACTTCCCCATCGCTACAAAAAGTGGCTTCATTGGTCCACAGAATCCGTGATAAAAAAACCCTGTTTTCGCGAATCATTGCTAGTATCCATTGGCAAAAATCAATTCGGCGCTCAAAATCATGTTCGTTTAGAGCTTGGTGTAGGATTATATGAAAAGGGTGTAGCCTTAAAATAAAAAGAAATGCCTATATTCGAGAAGAAAATTATATTAAAAAGATGTATTACCTGTGGTCTTTAAGTATATTTTTAACAGTAGTTCGAGCTATTCCCAAATCTAAAGATAACGCACGAGTTCCAATATGCCTATTAAACTCTACGTAGGCCAACACATTAATAATGTTTTCTTCAGTTCTTCCAGTAGAGCGACGCCTTCTAAATTTGAGCCTAAAACTCCCAGTATCGCGTAGTCGCTGTACCAACCATGGAAAAATTCTTCTGCCATAATGACGGCGATCTGGATAGCGAAGGGCATACTGTCTTTTAGCTATTGCTGCATTTTGAAAGCACTCAAAGAAAACCGCAATCAAATCCACAGCTTCATTATTTGTTAAAGGCATTTTACAAAAAATCAAGCAAGAGAAAAATCGAGCAAAGATAATTGAAAACAGATTTAAACTGGCCGTCTAATAAATATTTGACGTTTCCATACAATCCTTTTTAAAAGTTTCTTTTGTTTTTGCCGCCTACTATACGTTAACTAGACATTCCATTCTAAGGCCGAGCGCTAGATGGCGGTATATAATAATAATAATAATAATAATAGACTGTTTATATTTCCTCATAAGATATTACATATGCTCACATAGATATAAATAAGTTTAGAATATAAATACAAAGAAAAAGAAATCCATCAGTGTATATTAATTCAACATGTATCTGTAAAGAGGAAATAAAGGTCATGTTTCAGCTACCCTCAGAAGAAGGAGCTGTTAAGACCTTAAATATTACACTTATAATTTTAAAAAAAATATCGCGAACCGCATTATAAACTGTACGAGTAGCATGCATACCCTACATCCATAACTAACCGAAAAGAAAAGAAATCTAAATTATCCTAGCTTACTTATTATTTACTAATAGGAGGCAGGAAAGGAGGAACGAGGGGTACAGGTATATTAACTATATTTCTGTTGTAGACTCTTATAGTAGAGAAAAATATACATATAAAAATTTATATTTCCAAACGCGCGCCAGATCCAAACACGGAATCCCGACACAAAAGAGAGCAAAACCAGGGCGACTGATTTACTGACTGATATACTGATGTCAGTATTAAAAAGAAATAACATAAATTATTTCAATGCATTAAATATTATTTTGTTTAGATGAAAGAACCATTTTTAAAAGCCGATTTTTTAAAAGCCGATGTAGATTTAGAAAAATCCCAAATTTTGTATTTATTAATTTTGGACACAATATTGTAAGAAAATGACTTTTTAAAGATTTCTTTCTTATGTAAAGGTATAGACAAAAGGTCATGTCTACGAATATTTATATTGTGAACGTCAGTACGGTATCTGAGCTTATTATAGAGATATGGTGGTGCTTTAAATTTTATTATTTTATAAAAAAAACATATGGAGTGCAACTCTCGGCGATTTAACATATTAAGCCATTTAAGATCGACTAATTTATGTGATACCCTTTCCCTACGTCTAATTCCATAAATAAACCTTATGCACGAGTTCTGTAATTTTTGAATTCTTGCAGAGTTAGCGCAGTCTAAAAATGGTCCATATACTGTATCTGCATAATTAAAATGGGATAGAATTAATGAGTCGCATAAAATTTTTTTTGTTTCTTTTGACAAATAAGATCTATGCTTGTAAAGTTTTTTTAGCATTGAAAATCCTTTCTTAAGACAACTTGTAATGTGATCTGTGAACTTTAGCTTGACGTCTATGATTAGGCCTAGAGTTTTAGTTGAGACATGAAAAGGGATAAGTTCTCCATTAAGAATTAGCTGGACATGATCCAAAACCGCCCTTCTGCTATTATCACCACAAAATAACATTACCACGCTCTTGGCTGGATTCAATTTAAGAGAATGATCTATCGAGACTCTATTTACTAGGGCAAGGTCAGCATTCAAACAAAAATTAGCTCTTTCAATATTACTAGCATTAAATGACAAATATAATTGTGTGTCGTCGGCGTAGAGATGGTATTTACAGAATTGCAATTTATCCATAAAAGCCGACGTAAAAATGCTATACAACAAAGGACCCAGAATGCTACCCTGTGGGACGCCAGACCTTACTCTTGCCACCCTAGACTTATCTTCTCCAATTAAAACTCGTTGTATTCTATCAGTTAAAAAAGATAAAATTAATTTAGTAGCTGTAGTATTAAAACCGAAATAATGTAAAATATTAATCAAAAGTTCATGATTTAGCATATCAAATGCTTTAGAGTAATCAAGCTGTATTAAAATCATTGCATCACCCCTGTCCAACCTCATCAGTTATATTAATATAAG